>NW_028124408.1:0-56565 GCF_965194825.1 Balaenoptera physalus | reverse complement strand
CATCGGTCGAAAGGGCCATGCTGAAAAAAGGGTCAAAACCAGAAATGCAGGACAGGCCATGGAGAAATGGGAGCCTTGCTACACTGATGGGCGGGATGTAAATTGCCAACAGCCACTCTGGAGAAGGGTACGGTGTGTCCTGAAACATCTAAAAAACACAGCTTAGAGAGCATAGGGCACTTCCACGCATGGGGGGATAAAGTGGGAAAATTGAAAATCAGCAAGACACAAGCACCCCAATGTTTAGGGCTGCTCTGTTGACAAGGACCTCCACTTCATTCCACCTTAAATATCCCAGGAAAGCGAAAAATGGATAAAAGAGTTGTGGTCCTTATGTACAATGGAATATCACTCAAGCCATGAAATCAATGTCATAAGCCTAGTAGCAGCATGATGAGTGTATTTAGGTACGACGATTCTAAGTGAAATAAGTCACACAGAAAAGGACACTTCTCATAAGGTGTCACTTATAGAGGGAATGTAAAAAGAGTTACACTTGAACTGAATTACAAAACAGAACAGAGTCACACATGCAGAAAACACACTATGGCTGCTTAACGGGAAAGGTGAGGTGGGGTGATACATAAAACAAGAGTTTCAAATTAGCTCAGATACCGTTCCATAAACCCAATATGTTATAGACAAGACCTACTCCTTGCTCAGAGAACTGGATTCAACACGCCCGATTCACCGCACAAGAATATATCTGACTAGTAATAATCTTAAAACCTATGTATTGATATCTCTCTGTTAGTGTGTCAAGTGGGTGTAAAGCGGCATAAACACAGCCGTGAAAAGCAGCTAAACCCCATTATAAAAATAAATTACTTTTAAAAACCCATGAAACAAAGACAGGGAAAGAGAGAGAAATTCTTACACAATTCGTTCAGGGGCTGTGATGCAACCTGGATTGACCATATCTAGACCCACAGCTGGATGAGACATAAGGGTGGACACTCTTGGGGCTGAGAGGTTTGGTGAGGTTGGGTGAGCAAACGCAGACCCTTTAAAGTAATACTGCGTGCTACCCATCGCATGGGTCCCAAATCTCCAGGTTCAAGGGCATCTTCCTACATCGAAAACATGCATGAGAAACCCAGAAGATGGTACACCGTGTGATGGGGAAAGGTTTCTAAAACGCACCTCATTTCTCATCTCCTTGTGCTCGGGTTCGCCATTCCAGCCACTTTACTAGCAATCTCCCTACTTGGAGCCTCAGCACCTTTAACCTCCTGTTCCGTACAGGTTGCAATTTGTCCTGAGGATGAACGGGAAGACGGGGAACCAATGAGAGACTAGCTCTTGGTGTTGGGACAGGCACAGGTCACTGTATTTTCCCATCAGGAAGAAGAATTAACCACAGGCTCAGCCTGCCCCCCAGAACCAGAACACGGCCTGAAGCCATCCTGCGCTTTTGCGGCCAGCTCCCAAAAAGGCGACTTGTAAAATGGAGCTTCAGGGCACTGCAATTCACAAACCTGCAGAGTTATAAATGATAACTCTCGTCCACAAATATATTGAGGGAAGGCAAAGAAGAGGATTTGAAATCAAGGCAGAATTGCAGGAAACAGATTTCAGGAGGTAGATTCGAATCGCCTTTAAAGCACATGAAAAGCGGCAAAACGTTGACAATGATGCCCTTGGCCAAAAAGGGCGTATGCGTTTTTTCCTGAATATATTCAGGAAAAAACGCATGCGACCTTTTTGTCCAACCAAGCAACCTGGAAAGGCAAATCATCGCTACAAAGAAGTCTCGCTTCCCATCGGTCGAAAGGGCCATGCTGAAAAAAGGGTCAAAACCAGAAATGCAGGACAGGCCATGGAGAAATGGGAGCCTTGCTACACTGATGGGCGGGATGTAAATTGCCAACAGCCACTCTGGAGAAGGGTACGGTGTGTCCTGAAACATCTAAAAAACACAGCTTAGAGAGCATAGGGCACTTCCACGCATGGGGGGATAAAGTGGGAAAATTGAAAATCAGCAAGACACAAGCACCCCAATGTTTAGGGCTGCTCTGTTGACAAGGACCTCCACTTCATTCCACCTTAAATATCCCAGGAAAGCGAAAAATGGATAAAAGAGTTGTGGTCCTTATGTACAATGGAATATCACTCAAGCCATGAAATCAATGTCATAAGCCTAGTAGCAGCATGATGAGTGGATTTAGGTACGACGATTCTAAGTGAAATAAGTCAGACAGAAAAGGACACTTCTCATAAGGTGTCACTTACAGAGGGAATGTAAAAAGAGTTACACTTGAACTGAATTACAAAACAGAACAGAGTCACACATGCAGAAAACACACTATGGCTGCTTAACGGGAAAGGTGAGGTGGGGTGATACATAAAACAAGAGTTTCAAATTAGCTCAGATACCGTTCCATAAACCCAATATGTTATAGACAAGACCTACTCCTTGCTCAGAGAACTGGATTCAACACGCCCGATTCACCGCACAAGAATATATCTGACTAGTAATCATCTTAAAACCTATGTATTGATATCTCTCTGTTAGTGTGTCAAGTGGGTGTAAAGCGGCATAAACACAGCCGTGAAAAGCAGCTAAACCCCATTATAAAAATAAATTACTTTTAAAAACCCATGAAACAAAGACAGGGAAAGAGAGAGAAATTCTTACACAATTCGTTCAGGGGCTGTGATGCAACCTGGATTGACCATATCTAGACCCACAGCTGGATGAGACATAAGGGTGGACACTCTTGGGGCTGAGAGGTTTGGTGAGGTTGGGTGAGCAAACGCAGACCCTTTAAAGTAATACTGCGTGCTACCCATCGCATGGGTCCCAAATCTCCAGGTTCAAGGGCATCTTCCTACATCGAAAACATGCATGAGAAACCCAGAGGATGGTACACCGTGTGATGGGGAAAGGTTTCTAAAACGCACCTCATTTCTCATCTCCTTGTGCTCGGGTTCGCCATTCCAGCCACTTTACTAGCAATCTCCCTACTTGGAGCCTCAGCACCTTTAACCTCCTGTTCCGTACAGGTTGCAATTTGTCCTGAGGATGAACGGGAAGACGGGGAACCAATGAGAGACTAGCTCTTGGTGTTGGGACAGGCACAGGTCACTCTATTTTCCCATCAGGAAGAAGAATTAACCACAGGCTCAGCCTGCCCCCCAGAACCAGAACAGGGCCTGAAGCCATCCTGCGCTTTTGCGGCCAGCTCCCAAAAAAGCGACTTGTAAAATGGAGCTTCAGGGCACTGCAATTCACAAACCTGCAGAGTTATAAATGATAACTCTCGTCCACAAATATATTGAGGGAAGGCAAAGAAGAGGATTTGAAATCAAGGCAGAATTGCAGGAAACAGATTTCAGGATGTAGATTCGAATCGCCTTTAAAGCACATGAAAAGCGGCAAAACGTTGACAATGATGCCCTTGGCCAAAAAGGGCGTATGCGTTTTTTCCTGAATATATTCAGGAAAAAACGCATACGCCCTTTTTGGCCAACGAAGCAACCTGGAAAGGCAAATCAGCGCTACAAAGAAGTCTCGCTTCCCATCGGTCAAAAGGGCTATGCTGAAAAAAGTGTCAAAACCAGAAATGCAGGACAGGCCATGGAGAAATGGGAGCCTTGCTACACTGATGGGCGGGATGTAAATTGCCAACAGCCACTCTGGAGAAGGGTACGGTGTGTCCTGAAACATCTAAAAAACACAGCTTAGAGAGCATAGGGCACTTCCACGCATGGGGGGATAAAGTGGGAAAACTGAAAATCAGCAAGACACAGGCACCCCAAAGTTTAGGGCTGCTCTGTTGACAAGGACCTCCACTTCATTCCACCTTAAATATCCCAGGAAAGCGAAAAATGGATAAAAAAGTTGTGGTCCTTATGTACAATGGAATATCACTCAGCCATGAAATCAATGTCATAAGGCTAGTAGCAGCATGATGAGTGGATTTAGGTAAGACGATTCTAAGTGAATTAAGTCACACAGAAAAGGACACTTCTCATAAGGTGTCACTTATAGAGGGAATGTAAAAACCGTTACACTTGAACTGAATTACAAAACAGAACAGAGTCACACATGCAGAAAACAAACTATGGCTGCTTAACGGGAAAGGTGAGGTGGGGTGATACATAAAACAAGAGTTTAAATTAGCTCAGATACCGTTCCATAAACCCAATATGTTATAGACAAGACCTACTCCTTGCTCAGAGAACTGGACTCAACACGCCCGATTCACCACACAAGAATATATCTGACTAGTAATAATCTTAAAACCTATGTATTGATATCTCTCTGTTAGTGTGTCAAGTGGGTGTAAAGCGGCATAAACACAGCCGTGAAAAGCAGCTAAACCCCATTATAAAAATAAATTACTTTTAAAAACCCATGAAACAAAGACAGGGAAAGAGAGAGAAATTCTTACACAATTCGTTCAGGGGCTGTGATGCAACCTGGATTGACCATATCTAGACCCACAGCTGGATGAGACATAAGGGTGGACACTCTTGGGGCTGAGAGGTTTGGTGAGGTTGGGTGAGCAAACGCAGACCCTTTAAAGTAATACTGCGTGCTACCCATCGCATGGGTCCCAAATCTCCAGGTTCAAGGGCATCTTCCTACATCGAAAACATGCATGAGAAACCCAGAGGATGGTACACCGTGTGATGGGGAAAGGTTTCTAAAACGCACCTCATTTCTCATCTCCTTTTGCTCGGATTCGCCATTCCAGCCACTTTACTAGCAATCTCCCTACTTGGAGCATCAGCACCTTTAAACTCCTGTTCCGTACAGGTTGCAATTTGTCCTGAGGATGAACGGGAAGACGGGGAACCAAGGAGAGACTAGCTCTTGGTGTTGGGACAGGCACAGGTCACTCTACTTTCCATCAGGAAGAAGAATTAACCACAGGCTCAGCCTGTCCCCCGGAACCAGAACAGGGCCTGAAGCCATCCCCCGCTTTTGCGGCCAGCTCCCAAAAAAGCGACTTGTAAAATGGAGCTTCAGGGCACTGCAATTCACAAACCTGCAGAGTTATAAATGATAACTCTCGTCCACAAGTATATTGAGGGAAGGCAAAGATGAGGATTTGAAATCAAGGCAGAATTGCAGGAAACAGATTTCAGGAGGTAGATTCGAATCGCCTTTAAAGCACATGAAAAGCGGCAAAACATTGACAATGAGGCCCTTGGCCAAAAAGGGCGTATGCGTTTTTTCCTGAATATATTCAGGAAAAAACGCATGCGACATTTTTGGCCAACCAAGCAACCTGGAAAGGCAAATCATCGCTACAAAGAAGTCTCGCTTCCCATCGGTCGAAAGGGCCATGCTGAAAAAAGGGTCAAAACCAGAAATGCAGGACAGGCCATGGAGAAATGGGAGCCTTGCTACACTGATGGGCGGGATGTAAATTGCCAACAGCCACTCTGGAGAAGGGTACGGTGTGTCCTGAAACATCTAAAAAACACAGCTTAGAGAGCATAGGGCACTTCCACGCATGGGGGGATAAAGTGGGAAAATTGAAAATCAGCAAGACACAAGCACCCCAATGTTTAGGGCTGCTCTGTTGACAAGGACCTCCACTTCATTCCACCTTAAATATCCCAGGAAAGCGAAAAATGGATAAAAGAGTTGTGGTCCTTATGTACAATGGAATATCACTCAAGCCATGAAATCAATGTCATAAGCCTAGTAGCAGCATGATGAGTGTATTTAGGTACGACGATTCTAAGTGAAATAAGTCACACAGAAAAGGACACTTCTCATAAGGTGTCACTTATAGAGGGAATGTAAAAAGAGTTACACTTGAACTGAATTACAAAACAGAACAGAGTCACACATGCAGAAAACACACTATGGCTGCTTAACGGGAAAGGTGAGGTGGGGTGATACATAAAACAAGAGTTTCAAATTAGCTCAGATACCGTTCCATAAACCCAATATGTTATAGACAAGACCTACTCCTTGCTCAGAGAACTGGATTCAACACGCCCGATTCACCGCACAAGAATATATCTGACTAGTAATAATCTTAAAACCTATGTATTGATATCTCTCTGTTAGTGTGTCAAGTGGGTGTAAAGCGGCATAAACACAGCCGTGAAAAGCAGCTAAACCCCATTATAAAAATAAATTACTTTTAAAAACCCATGAAACAAAGACAGGGAAAGAGAGAGAAATTCTTACACAATTCGTTCAGGGGCTGTGATGCAACCTGGATTGACCATATCTAGACCCACAGCTGGATGAGACATAAGGGTGGACACTCTTGGGGCTGAGAGGTTTGGTGAGGTTGGGTGAGCAAACGCAGACCCTTTAAAGTAATACTGCGTGCTACCCATCGCATGGGTCCCAAATCTCCAGGTTCAAGGGCATCTTCCTACATCGAAAACATGCATGAGAAACCCAGAAGATGGTACACCGTGTGATGGGGAAAGGTTTCTAAAACGCACCTCATTTCTCATCTCCTTGTGCTCGGGTTCGCCATTCCAGCCACTTTACTAGCAATCTCCCTACTTGGAGCCTCAGCACCTTTAACCTCCTGTTCCGTACAGGTTGCAATTTGTCCTGAGGATGAACGGGAAGACGGGGAACCAATGAGAGACTAGCTCTTGGTGTTGGGACAGGCACAGGTCACTGTATTTTCCCATCAGGAAGAAGAATTAACCACAGGCTCAGCCTGCCCCCCAGAACCAGAACACGGCCTGAAGCCATCCTGCGCTTTTGCGGCCAGCTCCCAAAAAGGCGACTTGTAAAATGGAGCTTCAGGGCACTGCAATTCACAAACCTGCAGAGTTATAAATGATAACTCTCGTCCACAAATATATTGAGGGAAGGCAAAGAAGAGGATTTGAAATCAAGGCAGAATTGCAGGAAACAGATTTCAGGAGGTAGATTCGAATCGCCTTTAAAGCACATGAAAAGCGGCAAAACGTTGACAATGATGCCCTTGGCCAAAAAGGGCGTATGCGTTTTTTCCTGAATATATTCAGGAAAAAACGCATGCGACCTTTTTGTCCAACCAAGCAACCTGGAAAGGCAAATCATCGCTACAAAGAAGTCTCGCTTCCCATCGGTCGAAAGGGCCATGCTGAAAAAAGGGTCAAAACCAGAAATGCAGGACAGGCCATGGAGAAATGGGAGCCTTGCTACACTGATGGGCGGGATGTAAATTGCCAACAGCCACTCTGGAGAAGGGTACGGTGTGTCCTGAAACATCTAAAAAACACAGCTTAGAGAGCATAGGGCACTTCCACGCATGGGGGGATAAAGTGGGAAAATTGAAAATCAGCAAGACACAAGCACCCCAATGTTTAGGGCTGCTCTGTTGACAAGGACCTCCACTTCATTCCACCTTAAATATCCCAGGAAAGCGAAAAATGGATAAAAGAGTTGTGGTCCTTATGTACAATGGAATATCACTCAAGCCATGAAATCAATGTCATAAGCCTAGTAGCAGCATGATGAGTGGATTTAGGTACGACGATTCTAAGTGAAATAAGTCAGACAGAAAAGGACACTTCTCATAAGGTGTCACTTACAGAGGGAATGTAAAAAGAGTTACAC
Source organism: Balaenoptera physalus (assembly GCF_965194825.1). Classification (NCBI taxonomy): domain Eukaryota; kingdom Metazoa; phylum Chordata; class Mammalia; order Artiodactyla; family Balaenopteridae; genus Balaenoptera; species Balaenoptera physalus. The sequence continues at coordinate 49,028 of NW_028124408.1, read as the reverse complement.
TTGAACTGAATTACAAAACAGAACAGAGTCACACATGCAGAAAACACACTATGGCTGCTTAACGGGAAAGGTGAGGTGGGGTGATACATAAAACAAGAGTTTCAAATTAGCTCAGATACCGTTCCATAAACCCAATATGTTATAGACAAGACCTACTCCTTGCTCAGAGAACTGGATTCAACACGCCCGATTCACCGCACAAGAATATATCTGACTAGTAATCATCTTAAAACCTATGTATTGATATCTCTCTGTTAGTGTGTCAAGTGGGTGTAAAGCGGCATAAACACAGCCGTGAAAAGCAGCTAAACCCCATTATAAAAATAAATTACTTTTAAAAACCCATGAAACAAAGACAGGGAAAGAGAGAGAAATTCTTACACAATTCGTTCAGGGGCTGTGATGCAACCTGGATTGACCATATCTAGACCCACAGCTGGATGAGACATAAGGGTGGACACTCTTGGGGCTGAGAGGTTTGGTGAGGTTGGGTGAGCAAACGCAGACCCTTTAAAGTAATACTGCGTGCTACCCATCGCATGGGTCCCAAATCTCCAGGTTCAAGGGCATCTTCCTACATCGAAAACATGCATGAGAAACCCAGAAGATGGTACACCGTGTGATGGGGAAAGGTTTCTAAAACGCACCTCATTTCTCATCTCCTTGTGCTCGGGTTCGCCATTCCAGCCACTTTACTAGCAATCTCCCTACTTGGAGCCTCAGCACCTTTAACCTCCTGTTCCGTACAGGTTGCAATTTGTCCTGAGGATGAACGGGAAGACGGGGAACCAATGAGAGACTAGCTCTTGGTGTTGGGACAGGCACAGGTCACTGTATTTTCCCATCAGGAAGAAGAATTAACCACAGGCTCAGCCTGCCCCCCAGAACCAGAACACGGCCTGAAGCCATCCTGCGCTTTTGCGGCCAGCTCCCAAAAAGGCGACTTGTAAAATGGAGCTTCAGGGCACTGCAATTCACAAACCTGCAGAGTTATAAATGATAACTCTCGTCCACAAATATATTGAGGGAAGGCAAAGAAGAGGATTTGAAATCAAGGCAGAATTGCAGGAAACAGATTTCAGGAGGTAGATTCGAATCGCCTTTAAAGCACATGAAAAGCGGCAAAACGTTGACAATGATGCCCTTGGCCAAAAAGGGCGTATGCGTTTTTTCCTGAATATATTCAGGAAAAAACGCATGCGACCTTTTTGTCCAACCAAGCAACCTGGAAAGGCAAATCATCGCTACAAAGAAGTCTCGCTTCCCATCGGTCGAAAGGGCCATGCTGAAAAAAGGGTCAAAACCAGAAATGCAGGACAGGCCATGGAGAAATGGGAGCCTTGCTACACTGATGGGCGGGATGTAAATTGCCAACAGCCACTCTGGAGAAGGGTACGGTGTGTCCTGAAACATCTAAAAAACACAGCTTAGAGAGCATAGGGCACTTCCACGCATGGGGGGATAAAGTGGGAAAATTGAAAATCAGCAAGACACAAGCACCCCAATGTTTAGGGCTGCTCTGTTGACAAGGACCTCCACTTCATTCCACCTTAAATATCCCAGGAAAGCGAAAAATGGATAAAAGAGTTGTGGTCCTTATGTACAATGGAATATCACTCAAGCCATGAAATCAATGTCATAAGCCTAGTAGCAGCATGATGAGTGGATTTAGGTACGACGATTCTAAGTGAAATAAGTCAGACAGAAAAGGACACTTCTCATAAGGTGTCACTTACAGAGGGAATGTAAAAAGAGTTACACTTGAACTGAATTACAAAACAGAACAGAGTCACACATGCAGAAAACACACTATGGCTGCTTAACGGGAAAGGTGAGGTGGGGTGATACATAAAACAAGAGTTTCAAATTAGCTCAGATACCGTTCCATAAACCCAATATGTTATAGACAAGACCTACTCCTTGCTCAGAGAACTGGATTCAACACGCCCGATTCACCGCACAAGAATATATCTGACTAGTAATCATCTTAAAACCTATGTATTGATATCTCTCTGTTAGTGTGTCAAGTGGGTGTAAAGCGGCATAAACACAGCCGTGAAAAGCAGCTAAACCCCATTATAAAAATAAATTACTTTTAAAAACCCATGAAACAAAGACAGGGAAAGAGAGAGAAATTCTTACACAATTCGTTCAGGGGTTGTGATGCAACCTGGATTGACCATATCTAGACCCACAGCTTGATGAGATATAAGGGTGGACACTCTTGGGGCTGAGAGGTTTGGTGAGGTTGGGTGAGCAAACGCAGACCCTTTAAAGTAATACTGCGTGCTACCCATCGCATGGGTCCCAAATCTCCAGGTTCAAGGGCATCTTCCTACATCGAAAACATGCATGAGAAACCCAGAAGATGGTACACCGTGTGATGGGGAAAGGTTTCTAAAACGCACCTCATTTCTCATCTCCTTGTGCTCGGGTTCGCCATTCCAGCCACTTTACTAGCAATCTCCCTACTTGGAGCATCAGGACCTTTAACCTCCTGTTCCGTACAGGTTGCAATTTGTCCTGAGGATGAACGGGAAGACGGGGAACCAATGAGAGACTAGCTCTTGGTGTTGGGACAGGCACAGGTCACTCTATTTTCCCATCAGGAAGAAGAATTAACCACAGGCTCAGCCTGCCCCCCAGAACCAGAACAGGGCCTGAAGCCATCCTGCGCTTTTGCGGCCAGCTCCCAAAAAAGCGACTTGTAAAATGGAGCTTCAGGGCACTGCAATTCACAAACCTGCAGAATTATAAATGATAACTCTCGTCCACAAATATATTGAGGGAAGGCAAAGAAGAGGATTTGAAATCAAGGCAGAATTGCAGGAAACAGATTTCAGGATGTAGATTCGAATCGCCTTTAAAGCACATGAAAAGCGGCAAAACGTTGACAATGATGCCCTTGGCCAAAAAGGGCGTATGCGTTTTTTCCTGAATATATTCAGGAAAAAACGCATACGCCCTTTTTGGCCAACCAAGCAACCTGGAAAGGCAAATCAGCGCTACAAAGAAGTCTCGCTTCCCATCGGTCAAAAGGGCTATGCTGAAAAAAGTGTCAAAACCAGAAATGCAGGACAGGCCATGGAGAAATGGGAGCCTTGCTACACTGATGGGCGGGATGTAAATTGCCAACAGCCACTCTGGAGAAGGGTACGGTGTATCCTGAAACATCTAAAAAACACAGCTTAGAGAGCATAGGGCACTTCCACGCATGGGGGGATAAAGTGGGAAAACTGAAAATCAGCAAGACACAGGCACCCCAAAGTTTAGGGCTGCTCTGTTGACAAGGACCTCCACTTCATTCCACCTTAAATATCCCAGGAAAGCGAAAAATGGATAAAAAAGTTGTGGTCCTTATGTACAATGGAATATCACTCAGCCATGAAATCAATGTCATAAGGCTAGTAGCAGCATGATGAGTGGATTTAGGTAAGACGATTCTAAGTGAAATAAGTCACACAGAAAAGGACACTTCTCATAAGGTGTCACTTACAGAGGGAATGTAAAAACCGTTACACTTGAACTGAATTACAAAACAGAACAGAGTCACACATGCAGAAAACAAACTATGGCTGCTTAACGGGAAAGGTGAGGTGGGGTGATACATAAAACAAGAGTTTCAAATTAGCTCAGATACCGTTCCATAAACCCAATATGTAATAGACAAGACCTACTCCTTGCTCAGAGAACTGGACTCAACACGCCCGATTCACCGCACAAGAATATATCTGACTAGTAATAATCTTAAAACCTATGCATTGATATCTCTCTGTTAGTGTGTCAAGTGGGTGTAAAGCGGCATAAACACAGCCGTGAAAAGCAGCTAAACCCCATTATAAAAATAAATTACTTTTAAAAACCCATGAAACAAAGACAGGGAAAGAGAGAGAAATTCTTACACAATTCGTTCAGGGGCTGTGATGCAACCTGGATTGACCATATCTAGACCCACAGCTGGATGAGACATAAGGGTGGACACTCTTGGGGCTGAGAGGTTTGGTGAGGTTGGGTGAGCAAACGCAGACCCTTTAAAGTAATACTGCGTGCTACCCATCGCATGGGTCCCAAATCTCCAGGTTCAAGGGCATCTTCCTACATCGAAAACATGCATGAGAAACCCAGAAGATGGTACACCGTGTGATGGGGAAAGGTTTCTAAAACGCACCTCATTTCTCATCTCCTTGTGCTCGGGTTTGCCATTCCAGCCACTTTACTAGCAATCTCCCTACTTGGAGCCTCAGCACCTTTAACCTCCTGTTCCGTACAGGTTGCAATTTGTCCTGAGGATGAACGGGAAGACGGGGAACCAATGAGAGACTAGCTCTTGGTTTTGGGAGAGGCAGAGGTCACTCTATTTTCCCATCAGGAAGAAGAATTAACCACAGGCTCAGCCTGTCCCCCGGAACCAGAACAGGGCCTGAAGCCATCCTGCGCTTTTGCGGCCAGCTCCCAAAAAAGCGACTTGTAAAATGGAGCTTCAGGGCACTGCAATTCACAAACCTGCAGAGTTATAAATGATAACTCTCGTCCACAAATATATTGAGGGAAGGCAAAGAAGAGGATTTGAAATCAAGGCAGAATTGCAGGAAACAGATTTCAGGAGGTAGATTCGAATCGCCTTTAAAGCACATGAAAAGCGGCAAAACGTTGACAATGATGCCCTTGGCCAAAAATGGCGTATGCGTTTTTTCCTGAATATATTCAGGAAAAAACGCATGCGACCTTTTTGGCCAACCAAGCAACCTGGAAAGGCAAATCATCGCTACAAAGAAGTCTCGCTTCACATCGGTCGAAAGGGCCATGCTGAAAAAAGGGTCAAAACCAGAAATGCAGGACAGGCCATGGAGAAATGGGAGCCTTGCTACACTGATGGGCGGGATGTAAATTGCCAACAGCCACTCTGGAGAAGGGTACGGTGTGTCCTGAAACATCTAAAAAACACAGCTTAGAGAGCATAGGGCACTTCCACGCATGGGGGGATAAAGTGGGAAAATTGAAAATCAGCAAGACACAAGCACCCCAAAGTTTAGGGCTGCTCTGTTGACAAGGACCTCCACTTCATTCCACCTTAAATATCCCAGGAAAGCGAAAAATGGATAAAAGAGTTGTGGTCCTTATGTACAATGGAATATCACTCAGCCATGAAATCAATGTCATAAGGCTAGTAGCAGCATGATGAGTGGATTTAGGTACGACGATTCTAAGTGAAATAAGTCACACAGAAAAGGACACTTCTCATAAGGTGTCACTTATAGAGGGAATGTAAAAACCGTTACACTTGAACTGAATTACAAAACAGAACAGAGTCACACATGCAGAAAACACACTATGGCTGCTTAACGGGAAAGGTGAGGTGGGGTGATACATAAAAGAAGAGTTTCAAATTAGCTCAGATACCGTTCCATAAACCCAATATGTTATAGACAAGACCTACTCCTTGCTCAGAGAACTGGACTCAACACGCCCGATTCACCGCACAAGAATATATCTGACTAGTAATAATCTTAAAACCTATGTATTGATATCTCTCTGTTAGTGTGTCAAGTGGGTGTAAAGCGGCATAAACACAGCCGTGAAAAGCAGCTAAACCCCATTATAAAAATAAATTACTTTTAAAAACCCATGAAACAAAGACAGGGAAAGAGAGAGAAATTCTTACACAATTCGTTCAGGGGCTGTGATGCAACCTGGATTGACCATATCTAGACCCACAGCTGGATGAGACATAAGGGTGGACACTCTTGGGGCTGAGAGGTTTGGTGAGGTTGGGTGAGCAAACGCAGACCCTTTAAAGTAATACTGCGTGCTACCCATCGCATGGGTCCCAAATCTCCAGGTTCAAGGGCATCTTCCTACATCGAAAACATGCATGAGAAACCCAGAAGATGGTACACCCTGTGATGGGGAAAGGTTTCTAAAACGCACCTCATTTCTCATCTCCTTGTGCTCGGGTTCGCCATTCCAGCCACTTTACTAGCAATCTCCCTACTTGGAGCCTCAGCACCTTTAACCTCCTGTTCCGTACAGGTTGCAATTTGTCCTGAGGATGAACGGGAAGACGGGGAACCAATGAGAGACTAGCTCTTGGTGTTGGGACAGGCAGAGGTCACTCTATTTTCCCATCAGGAAGAAGAATTAACCACAGGCTCAGCCTACCCCCCGGAACCAGAAGAGGGCCTGAAGCCATCCTGCGCTTTTGCGGCCAGCTCCCAAAAAAGCGACTTGTAAAATGGAGCTTCAGGGCACTGCAATTCACAAACCTGCAGAGATATAAATGATAACTCTCGTCCACAAATATATTGAGGGAAGGCAAAGAAGAGGATTTGAAATCAAGGCAGAATTGCAGGAAACAGATTTCAGGAGGTAGATTCGAATCGCCTTTAAAGCACATGAAAAGCGGCAAAACGTTGACAATGATGCCCTTGGCCAAAAAGGGCGTATGCGTTTTTTCCTGAATATATTCAGGAAAAAACGCATGCGACCTTTTTGGCCAACCAAGCAACCTGGAAAGGCAAATCATCGCTACAAAGAAGTCTCGCTTCCCATCGGTCGAAAGGGCCATGCTGAAAAAAGGGTCAAAACCAGAAATGCAGGACAGGCCATGGAGAAATGGGAGCCTTGCTACACTGATGGGCGGGATGTAAATTGCCAACAGCCACTCTGGAGAAGGGTACGGTGTGTCCTGAAACATCTAAAAAACACAGCTTAGAGAGCATAGGGCACTTCCACGCATGGGGGGATAAAGTGGGAAAATTGAAAATCAGCAAGACACAAGCACCCCAATGTTTAGGGCTGCTCTGTTGACAAGGACCTCCACTTCATTCCACCTTAAATATCCCAGGAAAGCGAAAAATGGATAAAAGAGTTGTGGTCCTTATGTACAATGGAATATCACTCAAGCCATGAAATCAATGTCATAAGCCTAGTAGCAGCATGATGAGTGGATTTAGGTACGACGATTCTAAGTGAAATAAGTCAGACAGAAAAGGACACTTCTCATAAGGTGTCACTTACAGAGGGAATGTAAAAAGAGTTACACTTGAACTGAATTACAAAACAGAACAGAGTCACACATGCAGAAAACACACTATGGCTGCTTAACGGGAAAGGTGAGGTGGGGTGATACATAAAACAAGAGTTTCAAATTAGCTCAGATACCGTTCCATAAACCCAATATGTTATAGACAAGACCTACTCCTTGCTCAGAGAACTGGATTCAACACGCCCGATTCACCGCACAAGAATATATCTGACTAGTAATCATCTTAAAACCTATGTATTGATATCTCTCTGTTAGTGTGTCAAGTGGGTGTAAAGCGGCATAAACACAGCCGTGAAAAGCAGCTAAACCCCATTATAAAAATAAATTACTTTTAAAAACCCATGAAACAAAGACAGGGAAAGAGAGAGAAATTCTTACACAATTCGTTCAGGGGCTGTGATGCAACCTGGATTGACCATATCTAGACCCACAGCTGGATGAGACATAAGGGTGGACACTCTTGGGGCTGAGAGGTTTGGTGAGGTTGGGTGAGCAAACGCAGACCCTTTAAAGTAATACTGCGTGCTACCCATCGCATGGGTCCCAAATCTCCAGGTTCAAGGGCATCTTCCTACATCGAAAACATGCATGAGAAACCCAGAAGATGGTACACCGTGTGATGGGGAAAGGTTTCTAAAACGCACCTCATTTCTCATCTCCTTGTGCTCGGGTTCGCCATTCCAGCCACTTTACTAGCAATCTCCCTACTTGGAGCCTCAGCACCTTTAACCTCCTGTTCCGTACAGGTTGCAATTTGTCCTGAGGATGAACGGGAAGACGGGGAACCAATGAGAGACTAGCTCTTGGTGTTGGGACAGGCACAGGTCACTGTATTTTCCCATCAGGAAGAAGAATTAACCACAGGCTCAGCCTGCCCCCCAGAACCAGAACACGGCCTGAAGCCATCCTGCGCTTTTGCGGCCAGCTCCCAAAAAGGCGACTTGTAAAATGGAGCTTCAGGGCACTGCAATTCACAAACCTGCAGAGTTATAAATGATAACTCTCGTCCACAAATATATTGAGGGAAGGCAAAGAAGAGGATTTGAAATCAAGGCAGAATTGCAGGAAACAGATTTCAGGAGGTAGATTCGAATCGCCTTTAAAGCACATGAAAAGCGGCAAAACGTTGACAATGATGCCCTTGGCCAAAAAGGGCGTATGCGTTTTTTCCTGAATATATTCAGGAAAAAACGCATGCGACCTTTTTGTCCAACCAAGCAACCTGGAAAGGCAAATCATCGCTACAAAGAAGTCTCGCTTCCCATCGGTCGAAAGGGCCATGCTGAAAAAAGGGTCAAAACCAGAAATGCAGGACAGGCCATGGAGAAATGGGAGCCTTGCTACACTGATGGGCGGGATGTAAATTGCCAACAGCCACTCTGGAGAAGGGTACGGTGTGTCCTGAAACATCTAAAAAACACAGCTTAGAGAGCATAGGGCACTTCCACGCATGGGGGGATAAAGTGGGAAAATTGAAAATCAGCAAGACACAAGCACCCCAATGTTTAGGGCTGCTCTGTTGACAAGGACCTCCACTTCATTCCACCTTAAATATCCCAGGAAAGCGAAAAATGGATAAAAGAGTTGTGGTCCTTATGTACAATGGAATATCACTCAAGCCATGAAATCAATGTCATAAGCCTAGTAGCAGCATGATGAGTGGATTTAGGTACGACGATTCTAAGTGAAATAAGTCAGACAGAAAAGGACACTTCTCATAAGGTGTCACTTACAGAGGGAATGTAAAAAGAGTTACACTTGAACTGAATTACAAAACAGAACAGAGTCACACATGCAGAAAACACACTATGGCTGCTTAACGGGAAAGGTGAGGTGGGGTGATACATAAAACAAGAGTTTCAAATTAGCTCAGATACCGTTCCATAAACCCAATATGTTATAGACAAGACCTACTCCTTGCTCAGAGAACTGGATTCAACACGCCCGATTCACCGCACAAGAATATATCTGACTAGTAATCATCTTAAAACCTATGTATTGATATCTCTCTGTTAGTGTGTCAAGTGGGTGTAAAGCGGCATAAACACAGCCGTGAAAAGCAGCTAAACCCCATTATAAAAATAAATTACTTTTAAAAACCCATGAAACAAAGACAGGGAAAGAGAGAGAAATTCTTACACAATTCGTTCAGGGGTTGTGATGCAACCTGGATTGACCATATCTAGACCCACAGCTTGATGAGATATAAGGGTGGACACTCTTGGGGCTGAGAGGTTTGGTGAGGTTGGGTGAGCAAACGCAGACCCTTTAAAGTAATACTGCGTGCTACCCATCGCATGGGTCCCAAATCTCCAGGTTCAAGGGCATCTTCCTACATCGAAAACATGCATGAGAAACCCAGAAGATGGTACACCGTGTGATGGGGAAAGGTTTCTAAAACGCACCTCATTTCTCATCTCCTTGTGCTCGGGTTCGCCATTCCAGCCACTTTACTAGCAATCTCCCTACTTGGAGCATCAGGACCTTTAACCTCCTGTTCCGTACAGGTTGCAATTTGTCCTGAGGATGAACGGGAAGACGGGGAACCAATGAGAGACTAGCTCTTGGTGTTGGGACAGGCACAGGTCACTCTATTTTCCCATCAGGAAGAAGAATTAACCACAGGCTCAGCCTGCCCCCCAGAACCAGAACAGGGCCTGAAGCCATCCTGCGCTTTTGCGGCCAGCTCCCAAAAAAGCGACTTGTAAAATGGAGCTTCAGGGCACTGCAATTCACAAACCTGCAGAATTATAAATGATAACTCTCGTCCACAAATATATTGAGGGAAGGCAAAGAAGAGGATTTGAAATCAAGGCAGAATTGCAGGAAACAGATTTCAGGATGTAGATTCGAATCGCCTTTAAAGCACATGAAAAGCGGCAAAACGTTGACAATGATGCCCTTGGCCAAAAAGGGCGTATGCGTTTTTTCCTGAATATATTCAGGAAAAAACGCATACGCCCTTTTTGGCCAACCAAGCAACCTGGAAAGGCAAATCAGCGCTACAAAGAAGTCTCGCTTCCCATCGGTCAAAAGGGCTATGCTGAAAAAAGTGTCAAAACCAGAAATGCAGGACAGGCCATGGAGAAATGGGAGCCTTGCTACACTGATGGGCGGGATGTAAATTGCCAACAGCCACTCTGGAGAAGGGTACGGTGTATCCTGAAACATCTAAAAAACACAGCTTAGAGAGCATAGGGCACTTCCACGCATGGGGGGATAAAGTGGGAAAACTGAAAATCAGCAAGACACAGGCACCCCAAAGTTTAGGGCTGCTCTGTTGACAAGGACCTCCACTTCATTCCACCTTAAATATCCCAGGAAAGCGAAAAATGGATAAAAAAGTTGTGGTCCTTATGTACAATGGAATATCACTCAGCCATGAAATCAATGTCATAAGGCTAGTAGCAGCATGATGAGTGGATTTAGGTAAGACGATTCTAAGTGAAATAAGTCACACAGAAAAGGACACTTCTCATAAGGTGTCACTTACAGAGGGAATGTAAAAACCGTTACACTTGAACTGAATTACAAAACAGAACAGAGTCACACATGCAGAAAACAAACTATGGCTGCTTAACGGGAAAGGTGAGGTGGGGTGATACATAAAACAAGAGTTTCAAATTAGCTCAGATACCGTTCCATAAACCCAATATGTAATAGACAAGACCTACTCCTTGCTCAGAGAACTGGACTCAACACGCCCGATTCACCGCACAAGAATATATCTGACTAGTAATAATCTTAAAACCTATGCATTGATATCTCTCTGTTAGTGTGTCAAGTGGGTGTAAAGCGGCATAAACACAGCCGTGAAAAGCAGCTAAACCCCATTATAAAAATAAATTACTTTTAAAAACCCATGAAACAAAGACAGGGAAAGAGAGAGAAATTCTTACACAATTCGTTCAGGGGCTGTGATGCAACCTGGATTGACCATATCTAGACCCACAGCTGGATGAGACATAAGGGTGGACACTCTTGGGGCTGAGAGGTTTGGTGAGGTTGGGTGAGCAAACGCAGACCCTTTAAAGTAATACTGCGTGCTACCCATCGCATGGGTCCCAAATCTCCAGGTTCAAGGGCATCTTCCTACATCGAAAACATGCATGAGAAACCCAGAAGATGGTACACCGTGTGATGGGGAAAGGTTTCTAAAACGCACCTCATTTCTCATCTCCTTGTGCTCGGGTTTGCCATTCCAGCCACTTTACTAGCAATCTCCCTACTTGGAGCCTCAGCACCTTTAACCTCCTGTTCCGTACAGGTTGCAATTTGTCCTGAGGATGAACGGGAAGACGGGGAACCAATGAGAGACTAGCTCTTGGTTTTGGGAGAGGCAGAGGTCACTCTATTTTCCCATCAGGAAGAAGAATTAACCACAGGCTCAGCCTGTCCCCCGGAACCAGAACAGGGCCTGAAGCCATCCTGCGCTTTTGCGGCCAGCTCCCAAAAAAGCGACTTGTAAAATGGAGCTTCAGGGCACTGCAATTCACAAACCTGCAGAGTTATAAATGATAACTCTCGTCCACAAATATATTGAGGGAAGGCAAAGAAGAGGATTTGAAATCAAGGCAGAATTGCAGGAAACAGATTTCAGGAGGTAGATTCGAATCGCCTTTAAAGCACATGAAAAGCGGCAAAACGTTGACAATGATGCCCTTGGCCAAAAATGGCGTATGCGTTTTTTCCTGAATATATTCAGGAAAAAACGCATGCGACCTTTTTGGCCAACCAAGCAACCTGGAAAGGCAAATCATCGCTACAAAGAAGTCTCGCTTCCCATCGGTCGAAAGGGCCATGCTGAAAAAAGGGTCAAAACCAGAAATGCAGGACAGGCCATGGAGAAATGGGAGCCTTGCTACACTGATGGGCGGGATGTAAATTGCCAACAGCCACTCTGGAGAAGGGTACGGTGTGTCCTGAAACATCTAAAAAACACAGCTTAGAGAGCATAGGGCACTTCCACGCATGGGGGGATAAAGTGGGAAAATTGAAAATCAGCAAGACACAAGCACCCCAAAGTTTAGGGCTGCTCTGTTGACAAGGACCTCCACTTCATTCCACCTTAAATATCCCAGGAAAGCGAAAAATGGATAAAAGAGTTGTGGTCCTTATGTACAATGGAATATCACTCAGCCATGAAATCAATGTCATAAGGCTAGTAGCAGCATGATGAGTGGATTTAGGTACGACGATTCTAAGTGAAATAAGTCACACAGAAAAGGACACTTCTCATAAGGTGTCACTTATAGAGGGAATGTAAAAACCGTTACACTTGAACTGAATTACAAAACAGAACAGAGTCACACATGCAGAAAACACACTATGGCTGCTTAACGGGAAAGGTGAGGTGGGGTGATACATAAAACAAGAGTTTCAAATTAGCTCAGATACCGTTCCATAAACCCAATATGTTATAGACAAGACCTACTCCTTGCTCAGAGAACTGGACTCAACACGCCCGATTCACCGCACAAGAATATATCTGACTAGTAATAATCTTAAAACCTATGTATTGATATCTCTCTGTTAGTGTGTCAAGTGGGTGTAAAGCGGCATAAACACAGCCGTGAAAAGCAGCTAAACCCCATTATAAAAATAAATTACTTTTAAAAACCCATGAAACAAAGACAGGGAAAGAGAGAGAAATTCTTACACAATTCGTTCAGGGGCTGTGATGCAACCTGGATTGACCATATCTAGACCCACAGCTGGATGAGACATAAGGGTGGACACTCTTGGGGCTGAGAGGTTTGGTGAGGTTGGGTGAGCAAACGCAGACCCTTTAAAGTAATACTGCGTGCTACCCATCGCATGGGTCCCAAATCTCCAGGTTCAAGGGCATCTTCCTACATCGAAAACATGCATGAGAAACCCAGAAGATGGTACACCCTGTGATGGGGAAAGGTTTCTAAAACGCACCTCATTTCTCATCTCCTTGTGCTCGGGTTCGCCATTCCAGCCACTTTACTAGCAATCTCCCTACTTGGAGCCTCAGCACCTTTAACCTCCTGTTCCGTACAGGTTGCAATTTGTCCTGAGGATGAACGGGAAGACGGGGAACCAATGAGAGACTAGCTCTTGGTGTTGGGACAGGCAGAGGTCACTCTATTTTCCCATCAGGAAGAAGAATTAACCACAGGCTCAGCCTACCCCCCGGAACCAGAAGAGGGCCTGAAGCCATCCTGCGCTTTTGCGGCCAGCTCCCAAAAAAGCGACTTGTAAAATGGAGCTTCAGGGCACTGCAATTCACAAACCTGCAGAGATATAAATGATAACTCTCGTGCACAAATATATTGAGGGAAGGCAAAGAAGAGGATTTGAAATCAAGGCAGAATTGCAGGAAACAGATTTCAGGAGGTAGATTCGAATCGCCTTTAAAGCACATGAAAAGCGGCAAAACGTTGACAATGATGCCCTTGGCCAAAAATGGCGTATGCGTTTTTTCCTGAATATATTCAGGAAAAAACGCATGCGACCTTTTTGGCCAACCAAGCAACCTGGAAAGGCAAATCATCGCTACAAAGAAGTCTCGCTTCCCATCGGTCGAAAGGGCCATGCTGAAAAAAGGGTCAAAACCAGAAATGCAGGACAGGCCATGGAGAAATGGGAGCCTTGCTACACTGATGGGCGGGATGTAAATTGCCAACAGCCACTCTGGAGAAGGGTACGGTGTGTCCTGAAACATCTAAAAAACACAGCTTAGAGAGCATAGGGCACTTCCACGCATGGGGGGATAAAGTGGGAAAATTGAAAATCAGCAAGACACAAGCACCCCAAAGTTTAGGGCTGCTCTGTTGACAAGGACCTCCACTTCATTCCACCTTAAATATCCCAGGAAAGCGAAAAATGGATAAAAGAGTTGTGGTCCTTATGTACAATGGAATATCACTCAGCCATGAAATCAATGTCATAAGGCTAGTAGCAGCATGATGAGTGGATTTAGGTACGACGATTCTAAGTGAAATAAGTCACACAGAAAAGGACACTTCTCATAAGGTGTCACTTATAGAGGGAATGTAAAAACCGTTACACTTGAACTGAATTACAAAACAGAACAGAGTCACACATGCAGAAAACACACTATGGCTGCTTAACGGGAAAGGTGAGGTGGGGTGATACATAAAACAAGAGTTTCAAATTAGCTCAGATACCGTTCCATAAACCCAATATGTTATAGACAAGACCTACTCCTTGCTCAGAGAACTGGACTCAACACGCCCGATTCACCGCACAAGAATATATCTGACTAGTAATAATCTTAAAACCTATGTATTGATATCTCTCTGTTAGTGTGTCAAGTGGGTGTAAAGCGGCATAAACACAGCCGTGAAAAGCAGCTAAACCCCATTATAAAAATAAATTACTTTTAAAAACCCATGAAACAAAGACAGGGAAAGAGAGAGAAATTCTTACACAATTCGTTCCGGGGCTGTGATGCAACCTGGATTGACCATATCTAGACCCACAGCTGGATGAGACATAAGGGTGGACACTCTTGGGACTGAGAGGTTTGGTGAGGTTGGGTGAGCAAACACACACCCTTTAAAGTAATACTGCGTGCTACCCATCGCATGGGTCCCAAATCTCCAGGTTCAAGGGCATCTTCCTACATGGAAAGCATGCATGAGAAACCCAGAAGATGGTACACCGTGTGATGGGGAAAGGTTTCTAAAACGCACCTCATTTCTCATCTCCTTGTGCTCGGGTTCGCCATTCCAGCCACTTTACTAGCAATCTCCCTACTTGGAGCATCAGCACCTTTAACCTCCTGTTCCGTAAAGGTTGCAATTTGTCCTGAGGATGAACGGGAAGACGGGGAACCAATTAGAGACTAGCTCTTGGTGTTGGGACAGGCACAGGTCACTCTATTTTCCCATCAGGAAGAAGAATTAACCACAGGCTCAGCCTGCCCCCCGGAACCAGAACAGGGCCTGAAGCCATCCTGCGCTTTTGCGGCCAGCTCCCAAAAAAGCGACTTGTAAAATGGAGCTTCAGGGCACTGCAATTCACAAACCTGCAGAGTTATAAATGATAACTCTCGTCCACAAATATATTGAGGGAAGGCAAAGAAGAAGATTTGAAATCAAGGCAGAATTGCAGGAAACAGATTTCAGGAGGTAGATTCGAATCGCCTTTAAAGCACATGAAAAGCGGCAAAAGGTTGACAATGATCCCCTTGGCCAAAAAGGGCGTATGCGTTTTTTCCTGAATATATTCAGGAAAAAACGCATACGCCCTTTTTGGCCAACCAAGCAACCTGGAAAGGCAAATCAGCGCTACAAAGAAGTCTCGCTTCCCATCGGTCAAAAGGGCCATGCTGAAAAAAGTGTCAAAACCAGAAATGCAGGACAGGCCATGGAGAAATGGGAGCCTTGCTACACTGATGGGCGGGATGTAAATTGCCAACAGCCACTCTGGAGAAGTGTACGGTGTGTCCTGAAACATCGAAAAAACACAGCTTAGAGAGCATAGGGCACTTCCACGCATGGGGGGATAAAGTGGGAAAATTGAAAATCAGCAAGACACAAGCAGCCCAAAGTTTAGGGCTGCTCTGTTGACAAGGACCTCCACTTCATTCCACCTTAAATATCCCGGGAAAGCGAAAAATGGATAAAAAAGTTGTGGTCCCTATGTACAATGGAATATCACTCAGCCATGAAATCAATGTCATAAGGCTAGTAGCAGCATGATGAGTGGATTTAGGTAAGACGATTCTAAGTGAAATAAGTCACACAGAAAAGGACACTTCTCATAAGGTGTCACTTATAGAGGGAATGTAAAAACCGTTACACTTGAACTGAATTACAAAACAGAACAGAGTCACACATGCAGATAACACACTATGGCTGCTTAACGGGAAAGGTGAGGTGGGGTGATACATAAAACAAGAGTTTCAAATTAGCTCAGATACCGTTCCATAAACCCAATATGTAATAGACAAGACCTACTCCTTGCTCAGAGAACTGGACTCAACACGCCCGATTCACCGCACAAGAATATATCTGACTAGTAATAATCTTAAAACCTATGTATTGATATCTCTCTGTTAGTGTGTCAAGTGGGTGTAAAGCGGCCTAAACACAGCCGTGAAAAGCAGCTAAACCCCATTATAAAAATAAATTACTTTTAAAAACCCATGAAACAAAGACAGGGAAAGAAAGAGAAATTCTTACACAATTCGTTCCGGGGCTGTGATGCAACCTGGATTGACCATATCTAGACCCACAGCTGGATGAGACATAAGGGTGGATACTCTTGGGGCTGAGAGGTTTGGTGAGGTTGGGTGAGCAAACGCAGACCCTTTAAAGTAATACTGCGTGCTACCCATCGCATGGGTCCCAAATCTCCAGGTTCAAGGGCATCTTCCTACATCGAAAACATGCATGAGAAACCCAGAAGATGGTACACCGTGTGATGGGGAAAGGTTTCTAAAACGCACCTCATTTCTCATCTCCTTGTGCTCGGGTTCGCCATTCCAGCCACTTTACTAGCAACTTCCCTACTTGGAGCATCAGCACCTTTAACCTCCTGTTCCGTACAGGTTGCAATTTGTCCTGAGGATGAACGGGAAGACGGGGAACCAATGAGAGACTAGCTCTTGGTGTTGGGACAGGCACAGGTCACTCTATTTTCCCATCAGGAAGAAGAATTAGCCACAGGCTCAACCTGCCCCCCGGAACCAGAACAGGGCCTGAAGCCATCCTGCGCTTTTGCGGCCAGCTCCCAAAAAAGCGACTTGTAAAATGGAGCTTCAGGGCACTGCAATTCACAAACCTGCAGAGTTATAAATGATAACTCTCGTCCACAAATATATTGAGGGAAGGCAAAGAAGAGGATTTGAAATCAAGGCAGAATTGCAGGAAACAGATTTCAGGAGGTAGATTCGAATCGCCTTTAAAGCACATGAAAAGCGGGAAAACGTTGACAATGATACCCTTGGCCAAAAAGGGCGTATGCGTTTTTTCCTGAATACATTCAGGAAAAAACGCATACGCCCTTTTTGGCCAACCAAGCAACCTGGAAAGGCAAATCAGCGCTACAAAGAAGTCTCGCTTCCCATCGGTCAAAAGGGCCATGCTGAAAAAAGTGTCAAAACCAGAAATGCAGGACAGGCCATGGAGAAATGGGAGCCTTGCTACACTGATGGGCGGGATGTAAATTGCCAACAGCCACTCTGGAGAAGTGTACGGTGTGTCCTGAAACATCGAAAAAACACAGCTTAGAGAGCATAGGGCACTTCCACGCATGGGGGGATAAATTGGGAAAATTGAAAATCAGCAAGACACAAGCAGCCCAAAGTTTAGGGCTGCTCTGTTGACAAGGACCTCCACTTCATTCCACCTTAAATATCCCGGGAAAGCGAAAAATGGATAAAAAAGTTGTGGTCCCTATGTACAATGGAATATCACTCAGCCATGAAATCAATGTCATAAGGCTAGTAGCAGCATGATGAGTGGATTTAGGTAAGACGATTCTAAGTGAAATAAGTCACACAGAAAAGGACACTTCTCATAAGGTGTCACTTATAGAGGGAATGTAAAAACCGTTACACTTGAACTGAATTACAAAACAGAACAGAGTCACACATGCAGAAAACACACTATGGCTGCTTAACGGGAAAGGTGAGGTGGGGTGATACATAAAACAAGAGTTTCAAATTAGCTCAGATACCGTTCCATAAACCCAATATGTAATAGACAAGACCTACTCCTTGCTCAGAGAACTGGACTCAACACGCCCGATTCACCGCACAAGAATATATCTGACTAGTAATAATCTTAAAACCTATGTATTGATATCTCTCTGTTAGTGTGTCAAGTGGGTGTAAAGCGGCCTAAACACAGCCGTGAAAAGCAGCTAAACCCCATTATAAAAATAAATTACTTTTAAAAACCCATGAAACAAAGACAGGGAAAGAGAGAGAAATTCTTACACAATTCGTTCCGGGGCTGTGATGCAACCTGGATTGACCATATCTAGACCCACAGCTGGATGAGACATAAGGGTGGACACTCTTGGGGATGAGAGGTTTGGTGAGGTTGGGTGAGCAAACGCAGACCCTTTAAAGTAATACTGCGTGCTACCCATCGCATGGGTCCCAAATCTCCAGGTTCAAGGGCATCTTCCTACATCGAAAACATGCATGAGAAACCCAGAAGATGGTACACCGTGTGATGGGGAAAGGTTTCTAAAACGCACCTCATTTCTCATCTCCTTGTGCTCGGGTTCGCCATTCCAGCCACTTTACTAGCAACTTCCCTACTTGGAGCATCAGCACCTTTAACCTCCTGTTCCGTACAGGTTGCAATTTGTCCTGAGGATGAACGGGAAGACGGGGAACCAATGAGAGACTAGCTCTTGGTGTTGGGACAGGCACAGGTCACTCTATTTTCCCATCAGGAAGAAGAATTAGCCACAGGCTCAACCTGCCCCCCGGAACCAGAACAGGGCCTGAAGCCATCCTGCGCTTTTGCGGCCAGCTCCCAAAAAAGCGACTTGTAAAATGGAGCTTCAGGGCACTGCAATTCACAAACCTGCAGAGTTATAAATGATAACTCTCGTCCACAAATATATTGAGGGAAGGCAAAGAAGAGGATTTGAAATCAAGGCAGAATTGCAGGAAACAGATTTCAGGAGGTAGATTCGAATCGCCTTTAAAGCACATGAAAAGCGGCAAAACGTTGACAATGATACCCTTGGCCAAAAAGGGCGTATGCGTTTTTTCCTGAATACATTCAGGAAAAAACGCATACGCCCTTTTTGGCCAACCAAGCAACCTGGAAAGGCAAATCAGCGCTACAAAGAAGTCTCGCTTCCCATCGGTCAAAAGGGCCATGCTGAAAAAAGTGTCAAAACCAGAAATGCAAGACAGGCCATGGAGAAATGGGAGCCTTGCTACACTGATGGGCGGGATGTAAATTGCCAACAGCCACTCTGGAGAAGTGTACGGTGTGTCCTGAAACATCTAAAAAACACAGCTTAGAGAGCATAGGGCACTTCCACGCATGGGGAGATAAAGTAGGAAAATTGAAAATCAGCAAGACACAAGCACCCAAAAGTTTAGGGCTGCTCTGTTGACAAGGACCTCCACTTCATTCCACCTTAAATATCCCAGGAAAGCGAAAAATGGATAAAAAAGTTGTGGTCCTTATGTACAATGGAATATCACTCAGCCATGAAATCAATGTCATAAGGCTAGTAGCAGCATGATGAGTGGATTTAGGTAAGACGATTCTAAGTGAAATAAGTCACACAGAAAAGGACACTTCTCATAAGGTGTCACTTATAGAGGGAATGTAAAAACCGTTACACTTGAACTGAATTACAAAACAGAACAGAGTCACACATGCAGAAAACACACTATGGCTGCTTAACGGGAAAGGTGAGGTGGGGTGATACATAAAACAAGAGTTTCAAATTAGCTCAGATACCGTTCCATAAACCCAATATATAATAGACAAGACCTACTCCTTGCTCAGAGAACTGGACTCAACACGCCCGATTTACCGCACAAGAATATATCTGACTAGTAATAATCTTAAAACCTATGTATTGATATCTCTCTGTTAGTGTGTCAAGTGGGTGTAAAGCGGCATAAACACAGCCGTGAAAAGCAGCTAAACACCATTATAAAAATAACTTACTTTTAAAAACCCATGAAACAAAGACAGGGAAAGAGAGAGAAATTCTTACACAATTCGTTCCGGGGCTGTGATGCAACCTGGATTGACCATATCTAGACCCACAGCTGGATGAGACATAAGGGTGGACACTCTTGGGGCTGAGAGGTTTGGTGAGGTTGGGTGAGCAAACGCAGACCCTTTAAAGTAATACTGCGTGTTACCCATCGCATGGGTCCCAAATCTCCAGGTTCAAGGGCATCTTCCTACATCGAAAACATGCATGAGAAACCCAGAAGATGGTACACCGTGTGATGGGGAAAGGTTTCTAAAACGCACCTCATTTCTCATCTCCTTGTGCTCGGGTTCGCCATTCCAGCCACTTTACTAGCAATCTCCCTACTTGGAGCATCAGCACCTTTAACCTCCTGTTCCGTACAGGTTGTAATTTGTCCTGAGGATGAACGGGAAGACGGGGAACCAATGAGAGACAAGCTCTTGGTGTTGGGACAGGCACAGGTCACTCTATTTTCCCATCAGGAAGAAGAATTAGCCACAGGCTCAGCCTGCCCCCCGGAACCAGAACAGGGCCTGAAGCCATCCTGCGCTTTTGCGGCCAGCTCCCAAAAAAGCGACTTCAAAAATGGAGCTTTAGGGCACTGCAATTCACAAACCTGCAGAGTTATAAATGATAACTCTCGTCCACAAATATATTGAGGGAAGGCAAAGAAGAGGATTTGAAATCAAGGCAGAATTGCAGGAAACAGATTTCAGGAGGTAGAATCGAATCGCCTTTAAAGCACATGAAAAGCGGCAAAACGTTGACAATGATGCCCTTGGCCAAAAAGGGCGTATGCGTTTTTTCCTGAATATATTCAGGAAAAAACGCATACGCCCTTTTTGGCCAACCAAGCAACCTGGAAAGGCAAATCAGCGCTACAAAGAAGTCTCGCTTCCCATCGGTCAAAAGGGCCATGCTGAAAAAAGTGTCAAAACCAGAAATGCAGGACAGGCCATGGAGAAATGGGAGCCTTGCTACACTGATGGGCGGGATGTAAATTGCCAACAGCCACTCTGGAGAAGTGTACGGTGTGTCCTGAAACATCGAAAAAACACAGCTTAGAGAGCATAGGGCACTTCCACGCATGGGGGGATAAAGTGGGAAAATTGAAAATCAGCAAGACACAAGCAGCCCAAAGTTTAGGGCTGCTCTGTTGACAAGGACCTCCACTTCATTCCACCTTAAATATCCCGGGAAAGCGAAAAATGGATAAAAAATTTGTGGTCCCTATGTACAATGGAATATCACTCAGCCATGAAATCAATGTCATAAGGCTAGTAGCAGCATGATGAGTGGATTTAGGTAAGACGATTCTAAGTGAAATAAGTCACACAGAAAAGGACACTTCTCATAAGGTGTCACTTATAGAGGGAATGTAAAAACCGTTACACTTGAACTGAATTACAAAACAGAACAGAGTCACACATGCAGAAAACACACTATGGCTGCTTAACGGGAAAGGTGAGGTGGGGTGATACATAAAACAAGAGTTTCAAATTAGCTCAGATACCGTTCCATAAACCCAATATGTAATAGACAAGACCTACTCCTTGCTCAGAGAACTGGACTCAACACGCCCGATTCACCGCACAAGAATATATCTGACTAGTAATAATCTTAAAACCTATGTATTGATATCTCTCTGTTAGTGTGTCAAGTGGGTGTAAAGCGGCCTAAACACAGCCGTGAAAAGCAGCTAAACCCCATTATAAAAATAAATTACTTTTAAAAACCCATGAAACAAAGACAGGGAAAGAGAGAGAAATTCTTACACAATTCGTTCCGGGGCTGTGATGCAACCTGGATTGACCATATCTAGACCCACAGCTGGATGAGACATAAGGGTGGACACTCTTGGGGCTGAGAGGTTTGGTGAGGTTGGGTGAGCAAACGCAGACCCTTTAAAGTAATACTGCGTGCTACCCATCGCATGGGTCCCAAATCTCCAGGTTCAAGGGCATCTTCCTACATCGAAAACATGCATGAGAAACCCAGAAGATGGTACACCGTGTGATGGGGAAAGGTTTCTAAAACGCACCTCATTTCTCATCTCCTTGTGCTCGGGTTCGCCATTCCAGCCACTTTACTAGCAACTTCCCTACTTGGAGCATCAGCACCTTTAACCTCCTGTTCCGTACAGGTTGCAATTTGTCCTGAGGATGAAAGGGAAGACGGGGAACCAATGAGAGACAAGCTCTTGGTGTTGGGACAGGCACAGGTCACTCTATTTTCCCATCAGGAAGAAGAATTAGCCACAGGCTCAGCCTGCCCCCCGGAACCAGAACAGGGCCTGAAGCCATCCTGCGCTTTTGCGGCCAGCTCCCAAAAAAGCGACTTCTAAAATGGAGCTTTAGGGCACTGCAATTCACAAACCTGCAGAGTTATAAATGATAACTCTCGTCCACAAATATATTGAGGGAAGGCAAAGAAGAGGATTTGAAATCAAGGCAGAATTGCAGGAAACAGATTTCAGGAGGTAGATTCGAATCGCCTTTAAAGCACATGAAAAGCGGCAAAACGTTGACAATGATGCCCTTGGCCAGAAAGGGCGTATGCGTTTTTTCCTGAATATATTCAGGAAAAAACGCATACGCCCTTTTTGGCCAACCAAGCAACCTGGAAAGACAAATCAGCGCTACAAAGAAGTCTCGCTTCCCATCGGTCAAAAGGGCCATGCTGAAAAAAGTGTCAAAACCAGAAATGCAGGACAGGCCATGGAGAAATGGGAGCCTTGCTACACTGATGGGCGGGATGTAAATTGCCAACAGCCACTCTGGAGAAGTGTACGGTGTGTCCTGAAACATCTAAAAAACACAGCTTAGAGAGCATAGGGCACTTCCATGCCTGGGGGGATAAAGTAGGAAAATTGAAAATCAGCAAGACACAAGCACCCCAAAGTTTAGGGCTGCTCTGTTGACAAGGACCTCCACTTCCTTCCACCTTAAATATCCCAGGAAAGCGAAAAATGGATAAAAAAGTTGTGGTCCTTATATACAATGGAATATCACTCAGCCATGAAATCAATGTCATAAGGCTAGTAGCAGCATGATGAGTGGATTTAGGTAAGACGATTCTAAGTGAAATAAGTCACACAGAAAAGGACACTTCTCATAAGGTGTCACTTATAGAGGGAATGTAAAAACCGTTACACTTGAACTGAATTACAAAACAGAACAGAGTCACACATGCAGAAAACACACTATGGCTGCTTAACGGGAAAGGTGAGGTGGGGTGATACATAAAACAAGAGTTTCAAATTAGCTCAGATACCGTTCCATAAACCCAATATGTAATAGACAAGACCTACTCCTTGCTCAGAGAACTGGACTCAACACGCCCGATTCACCGCCCAAGAATATATCTGACTAGTAATAATCTTAAAACCTATGTATTGATATCTCTCTGTTAGTGTGTCAAGTGGGTGTAAAGCGGCCTAAACACAGCCGTGAAAAGCAGCTAAACCCCATTATAAAAATAAATTACTTTTAAAAACCCATGAAACAAAGACAGGGAAAGAGAGAGAAATTCTTACACAATTCGTTCCGGGGCTGTGATGCAACCTGGATTGACCATATCTAGACCCACAGCTGGATGAGACATAAGGGTGGACACTCTTGGGGCTGAGAGGTTTGGTGAGGTTGGGTGAGCAAACGCAGACCCTTTAAAGTAATACTGCGTGCTACCCATCGCATGGGTCCCAAATCTCCAGGTTCAAGGGCATCTTCCTACATCGAAAACATGCATGAGAAACCCAGAAGATGGTACACCGTGTGATGGGGAAAGGTTTCTAAAACGCACCTCATTTCTCATCTCCTTGTGCTCGGGTTCGCCATTCCAGCCACTTTACTAGCAACTTCCCTACTTGGAGCATCAGCACCTTTAACCTCCTGTTCCGTACAGGTTGCAATTTGTCCTGAGGATGAACGGGAAGACGGGGAACCAATGAGAGACTAGCTCTTGGTGTTGGGACAGGCACAGGTCACTCTATTTTCCCATCAGGAAGAAGAATTAGCCACAGGCTCAACCTGCCCCCCGGAACCAGAACAGGGCCTGAAGCCATCCTGCGCTTTTGCGGTCAGCTCCCAAAAAAGCGACTTGTAAAATGGAGCTTCAGGGCACTGCAATTCACAAACCTGCAGAGTTATAAATGATAACTCTCGTCCACAAATATATTGAGGGAAGGCAAAGAAGAGGATTTGAAATCAAGGCAGAATTGCAGGAAACAGATTTCAGGAGGTAGATTCGAATCGCCTTTAAAGCACATGAAAAGCGGCAAAACGTTGACAATGATACCCTTGGCCAAAAAGGGCGTATGCGTTTTTTCCTGAATACATTCAGGAAAAAACGCATACGCCCTTTTTGGCCAACCAAGCAACCTGGAAAGGCAAATCAGCGCTACAAAGAAGTCTCGCTTCCCATCGGTCAAAAGGGCCATGCTGAAAAAAGTGTCAAAACCAGAAATGCAAGACAGGCCATGGAGAAATGGGAGCCTTGCTACACTGATGGGCGGGATGTAAATTGCCAACAGCCACTCTAGAGAAGTGTACGGTGTGTCCTGAAACATCTAAAAAACACAGCTTAGAGAGCATAGGGCACTTCCATGCCTGGGGGGATAAAGTAGGAAAATTGAAAATCAGCAAGACACAAGCACCCCAAAGTTTAGGGCTGCTCTGTTGACAAGGACCTCCACTTCCTTCCACCTTAAATATCCCAGGAAAGCGAAAAATGGATAAAAAAGTTGTGGTCCTTATATACAATGGAATATCACTCAGCCATGAAATCAATGTCATAAGGCTAGTAGCAGCATGATGAGTGGATTTAGGTAAGACGATTCTAAGTGAAATAAGTCACACAGAAAAGGACACTTCTCATAAGGTGTCACTTATAGAGGGAATGTAAAAACCGTTACACTTGAACTGAATTACAAAACAGAACAGAGTCACACTTGCAGAAAACAAACTATGGCTGCTTAACGGGAAAGGTGAGGTGGGGTGATACATAAAACAAGAGTTTCAAATTAGCTCAGATACCGTTCCATAAACCCAATATGTAATAGACAAGACCTACTCCTTGCTCAGAGAACTGGACTCAACACGCCCGATTCACCGCACAAGAATATATCTGACTAGTAATAATCTTAAAACCTATGCATTGATATCTCTCTGTTAGTGTGTCAAGTGGGTGTAAAGCGGCATAAACACAGCCGTGAAAAGCAGCTAAACCCCATTATAAAAATAAATTACTTTTAAAAACCCATGAAACAAAGACAGGGAAAGAGAGAGAAATTCTTACACAATTCGTTCAGGGGCTGTGATGCAACCTGGATTGACCATATCTAGACCCACAGCTGGATGAGACATAAGGGTGGACACTCTTGGGGCTGAGAGGTTTGGTGAGGTTGGGTGAGCAAACGCAGACCCTTTAAAGTAATACTGCGTGCTACCCATCGCATGGGTCCCAAATCTCCAGGTTCAAGGGCATCTTCCTACATCGAAAACATGCATGAGAAACCCAGAAGATGGTACACCGTGTGATGGGGAAAGGTTTCTAAAACGCACCTCATTTCTCATCTCCTTGTGCTCGGGTTTGCCATTCCAGCCACTTTACTAGCAATCTCCCTACTTGGAGCCTCAGCACCTTTAACCTCCTGTTCCGTACAGGTTGCAATTTGTCCTGAGGATGAACGGGAAGACGGGGAACCAATGAGAGACTAGCTCTTGGTTTTGGGAGAGGCAGAGGTCACTCTATTTTCCCATCAGGAAGAAGAATTAACCACAGGCTCAGCCTGTCCCCCGGAACCAGAACAGGGCCTGAAGCCATCCTGCGCTTTTGCGGCCAGCTCCCAAAAAAGCGACTTGTAAAATGGAGCTTCAGGGCACTGCAATTCACAAACCTGCAGAGTTATAAATGATAACTCTCGTCCACAAATATATTGAGGGAAGGCAAAGAAGAGGATTTGAAATCAAGGCAGAATTGCAGGAAACAGATTTCAGGAGGTAGATTCGAATCGCCTTTAAAGCACATGAAAAGCGGCAAAACGTTGACAATGATGCCCTTGGCCAAAAATGGCGTATGCGTTTTTTCCTGAATATATTCAGGAAAAAACGCATGCGACCTTTTTGGCCAACCAAGCAACCTGGAAAGGCAAATAATCGCTACAAAGAAGTCTCGCTTCCCATCGGTCGAAAGGGCCATGCTGAAAAAAGGGTCAAAACCAGAAATGCAGGACAGGCCATGGAGAAATGGGAGCCTTGCTACACTGATGGGCGGGATGTAAATTGCCAACAGCCACTCTGGAGAAGGGTACGGTGTGTCCTGAAACATCTAAAAAACACAGCTTAGAGAGCATAGGGCACTTCCACGCATGGGGGGATAAAGTGGGAAAATTGAAAATCAGCAAGACACAAGCACCCCAAAGTTTAGGGCTGCTCTGTTGACAAGGACCTCCACTTCATTCCACCTTAAATATCCCAGGAAAGCGAAAAATGGATAAAAGAGTTGTGGTCCTTATGTACAATGGAATATCACTCAGCCATGAAATCAATGTCATAAGCCTAGTAGCAGCATGATGAGTGTATTTAGGTACGACGATTCTAAGTGAAATGAGTCACACAGAAAAGGACACTTCTCATAAGGTGTCACTTATAGAGGGAATGTAAAAACCGTTACACTTGAACTGAATTACAAAACAGAACAGAGTCACACATGCAGAAAACACACTATGGCTGCTTAACGGGAAAGGTGAGGTGGGGTGATACATAAAACAAGAGTTTCAAATTAGCTCAGATACCGTTCCATAAACCCAATATGTAATAGACAAGACCTACTCCTTGCTCAGAGAACTGGACTCAACACGCCCGATTCACCGCACAAGAATATATCTGACTAGTAATAATCTTAAAACCTATGTATTGATATCTCTCTGTTAGTGTGTCAAGTGGGTGTAAAGCGGCCTAAACACAGCCGTGAAAAGCAGCTAAACCCCATTATAAAAATAAATTACTTTTAAAAACCCATGAAACAAAGACAGGGAAAGAGAGAGAAATTCTTACACAATTCGTTCCGGGGCTGTGATGCAACCTGGATTGACCATATCTAGACCCACAGCTGGATGAGACATAAGGGTGGACACTCTTGGGGCTGAGAGGTTTGGTGAGGTTGGGTGAGCAAACGCAGACCCTTTAAAGTAATACTGCGTGCTACCCATCGCATGGGTCCCAAATCTCCAGGTTCAAGGGCATCTTCCTACATCGAAAACATGCATGAGAAACCCAGAAGATGGTACACCGTGTGATGGGGAAAGGTTTCTAAAACGCACCTCATTTCTCATCTCCTTGTGCTCGGGTTCGCCATTCCAGCCACTTTACTAGCAACTTCCCTACTTGGAGCATCAGCACCTTTAACCTCCTGTTCCGTACAGGTTGCAATTTGTCCTGAGGATGAAAGGGAAGACGGGGAACCAATGAGAGACAAGCTCTTGGTGTTGGGACAGGCACAGGTCACTCTATTTTCCCATCAGGAAGAAGAATTAGCCACAGGCTCAGCCTGCCCCCCGGAACCAGAACAGGGCCTGAAGCCATCCTGCGCTTTTGCGGCCAGCTCCCAAAAAAGCGACTTCTAAAATGGAGCTTTAGGGCACTGCAATTCACAAACCTGCAGAGTTATAAATGATAACTCTCGTCCACAAATATATTGAGGGAAGGCAAAGAAGAGGATTTGAAATCAAGGCAGAATTGCAGGAAACAGATTTCAGGAGGTAGATTCGAATCGCCTTTAAAGCACATGAAAAGCGGCAAAACGTTGACAATGATGCCCTTGGCCAGAAAGGGCGTATGCGTTTTTTCCTGAATATATTCAGGAAAAAACGCATACGCCCTTTTTGGCCAACCAAGCAACCTGGAAAGACAAATCAGCGCTACAAAGAAGTCTCGCTTCCCATCGGTCAAAAGGGCCATGCTGAAAAAAGTGTCAAAACCAGAAATGCAGGACAGGCCATGGAGAAATGGGAGCCTTGCTACACTGATGGGCGGGATGTAAATTGCCAACAGCCACTCTGGAGAAGTGTACGGTGTGTCCTGAAACATCTAAAAAACACAGCTTAGAGAGCATAGGGCACTTCCATGCCTGGGGGGATAAAGTAGGAAAATTGAAAATCAGCAAGACACAAGCACCCCAAAGTTTAGGGCTGCTCTGTTGACAAGGACCTCCACTTCCTTCCACCTTAAATATCCCAGGAAAGCGAAAAATGGATAAAAAAGTTGTGGTCCTTATATACAATGGAATATCACTCAGCCATGAAATCAATGTCATAAGGCTAGTAGCAGCATGATGAGTGGATTTAGGTAAGACGATTCTAAGTGAAATAAGTCACACAGAAAAGGACACTTCTCATAAGGTGTCACTTATAGAGGGAATGTAAAAACCGTTACACTTGAACTGAATTACAAAACAGAACAGAGTCACACATGCAGAAAACACACTATGGCTGCTTAACGGGAAAGGTGAGGTGGGGTGATACATAAAACAAGAGTTTCAAATTAGCTCAGATACCGTTCCATAAACCCAATATGTAATAGACAAGACCTACTCCTTGCTCAGAGAACTGGACTCAACACGCCCGATTCACCGCCCAAGAATATATCTGACTAGTAATAATCTTAAAACCTATGTATTGATATCTCTCTGTTAGTGTGTCAAGTGGGTGTAAAGCGGCCTAAACACAGCCGTGAAAAGCAGCTAAACCCCATTATAAAAATAAATTACTTTTAAAAACCCATGAAACAAAGACAGGGAAAGAGAGAGAAATTCTTACACAATTCGTTCCGGGGCTGTGATGCAACCTGGATTGACCATATCTAGACCCACAGCTGGATGAGACATAAGGGTGGACACTCTTGGGGCTGAGAGGTTTGGTGAGGTTGGGTGAGCAAACGCAGACCCTTTAAAGTAATACTGCGTGCTACCCATCGCATGGGTCCCAAATCTCCAGGTTCAAGGGCATCTTCCTACATCGAAAACATGCATGAGAAACCCAGAAGATGGTACACCGTGTGATGGGGAAAGGTTTCTAAAACGCACCTCATTTCTCATCTCCTTGTGCTCGGGTTCGCCATTCCAGCCACTTTACTAGCAACTTCCCTACTTGGAGCATCAGCACCTTTAACCTCCTGTTCCGTACAGGTTGCAATTTGTCCTGAGGATGAACGGGAAGACGGGGAACCAATGAGAGACTAGCTCTTGGTGTTGGGACAGGCACAGGTCACTCTATTTTCCCATCAGGAAGAAGAATTAGCCACAGGCTCAACCTGCCCCCCGGAACCAGAACAGGGCCTGAAGCCATCCTGCGCTTTTGCGGTCAGCTCCCAAAAAAGCGACTTGTAAAATGGAGCTTCAGGGCACTGCAATTCACAAACCTGCAGAGTTATAAATGATAACTCTCGTCCACAAATATATTGAGGGAAGGCAAAGAAGAGGATTTGAAATCAAGGCAGAATTGCAGGAAACAGATTTCAGGAGGTAGATTCGAATCGCCTTTAAAGCACATGAAAAGCGGCAAAACGTTGACAATGATACCCTTGGCCAAAAAGGGCGTATGCGTTTTTTCCTGAATACATTCAGGAAAAAACGCATACGCCCTTTTTGGCCAACCAAGCAACCTGGAAAGGCAAATCAGCGCTACAAAGAAGTCTCGCTTCCCATCGGTCAAAAGGGCCATGCTGAAAAAAGTGTCAAAACCAGAAATGCAAGACAGGCCATGGAGAAATGGGAGCCTTGCTACACTGATGGGCGGGATGTAAATTGCCAACAGCCACTCTAGAGAAGTGTACGGTGTGTCCTGAAACATCTAAAAAACACAGCTTAGAGAGCATAGGGCACTTCCATGCCTGGGGGGATAAAGTAGGAAAATTGAAAATCAGCAAGACACAAGCACCCCAAAGTTTAGGGCTGCTCTGTTGACAAGGACCTCCACTTCCTTCCACCTTAAATATCCCAGGAAAGCGAAAAATGGATAAAAAAGTTGTGGTCCTTATATACAATGGAATATCACTCAGCCATGAAATCAATGTCATAAGGCTAGTAGCAGCATGATGAGTGGATTTAGGTAAGACGATTCTAAGTGAAATAAGTCACACAGAAAAGGACACTTCTCATAAGGTGTCACTTATAGAGGGAATGTAAAAACCGTTACACTTGAACTGAATTACAAAACAGAACAGAGTCACACTTGCAGAAAACAAACTATGGCTGCTTAACGGGAAAGGTGAGGTGGGGTGATACATAAAACAAGAGTTTCAAATTAGCTCAGATACCGTTCCATAAACCCAATATGTAATAGACAAGACCTACTCCTTGCTCAGAGAACTGGACTCAACACGCCCGATTCACCGCACAAGAATATATCTGACTAGTAATAATCTTAAAACCTATGCATTGATATCTCTCTGTTAGTGTGTCAAGTGGGTGTAAAGCGGCATAAACACAGCCGTGAAAAGCAGCTAAACCCCATTATAAAAATAAATTACTTTTAAAAACCCATGAAACAAAGACAGGGAAAGAGAGAGAAATTCTTACACAATTCGTTCAGGGGCTGTGATGCAACCTGGATTGACCATATCTAGACCCACAGCTGGATGAGACATAAGGGTGGACACTCTTGGGGCTGAGAGGTTTGGTGAGGTTGGGTGAGCAAACGCAGACCCTTTAAAGTAATACTGCGTGCTACCCATCGCATGGGTCCCAAATCTCCAGGTTCAAGGGCATCTTCCTACATCGAAAACATGCATGAGAAACCCAGAAGATGGTACACCGTGTGATGGGGAAAGGTTTCTAAAACGCACCTCATTTCTCATCTCCTTGTGCTCGGGTTTGCCATTCCAGCCACTTTACTAGCAATCTCCCTACTTGGAGCCTCAGCACCTTTAACCTCCTGTTCCGTACAGGTTGCAATTTGTCCTGAGGATGAACGGGAAGACGGGGAACCAATGAGAGACTAGCTCTTGGTTTTGGGAGAGGCAGAGGTCACTCTATTTTCCCATCAGGAAGAAGAATTAACCACAGGCTCAGCCTGTCCCCCGGAACCAGAACAGGGCCTGAAGCCATCCTGCGCTTTTGCGGCCAGCTCCCAAAAAAGCGACTTGTAAAATGGAGCTTCAGGGCACTGCAATTCACAAACCTGCAGAGTTATAAATGATAACTCTCGTCCACAAATATATTGAGGGAAGGCAAAGAAGAGGATTTGAAATCAAGGCAGAATTGCAGGAAACAGATTTCAGGAGGTAGATTCGAATCGCCTTTAAAGCACATGAAAAGCGGCAAAACGTTGACAATGATGCCCTTGGCCAAAAATGGCGTATGCGTTTTTTCCTGAATATATTCAGGAAAAAACGCATGCGACCTTTTTGGCCAACCAAGCAACCTGGAAAGGCAAATAATCGCTACAAAGAAGTCTCGCTTCCCATCGGTCGAAAGGGCCATGCTGAAAAAAGGGTCAAAACCAGAAATGCAGGACAGGCCATGGAGAAATGGGAGCCTTGCTACACTGATGGGCGGGATGTAAATTGCCAACAGCCACTCTGGAGAAGGGTACGGTGTGTCCTGAAACATCTAAAAAACACAGCTTAGAGAGCATAGGGCACTTCCACGCATGGGGGGATAAAGTGGGAAAATTGAAAATCAGCAAGACACAAGCACCCCAAAGTTTAGGGCTGCTCTGTTGACAAGGACCTCCACTTCATTCCACCTTAAATATCCCAGGAAAGCGAAAAATGGATAAAAGAGTTGTGGTCCTTATGTACAATGGAATATCACTCAGCCATGAAATCAATGTCATAAGCCTAGTAGCAGCATGATGAGTGTATTTAGGTACGACGATTCTAAGTGAAATGAGTCACACAGAAAAGGACACTTCTCATAAGGTGTCACTTATAGAGGGAATGTAAAAAGAGTTACACTTGAACTGAATTACAAAACAGAACAGAGTCACACATGCAGAAAACACACTATGGCTGCTTAACGGGAAAGGTGAGGTGGGGTGATACATAAAACAAGAGTTTCAAATTAGCTCAGATACCGTTCCATAAACCCAATATGTTATAGACAAGACCTACTCCTTGCTCAGAGAACTGGATTCAACACGCCCGATTCACCGCACAAGAATATATCTGACTAGTAATAATCTTAAAACCTATGTATTGATATCTCTCCGTTAGTGTGTCAAGTGGGTGTAAAGCGGCATAAACACAGCCGTGAAAAGCAGCTAAACCCCATTATAAAAATAACTTACTTTTAAAAACCCATGAAACAAAGACAGGGAAAGAGAGAGAAATTCTTACACAATTCGTTCCCGGGCTGTGATGCAACCTGGATTGACCATATCTAGACCCACAGCTGGATGAGACATAAGGGTGGACACTCTTGGGGCTGAGAGGTTTGGTGAGGTTGGGTGAGCAAACGCAGACCCTTTAAAGTAATACTGCGTGTTACCCATCGCATGGGTCCCAAATCTCCAGGTTCAAGGGCATCTTCCTACATCGAAAACATGCATTAGAAACCCAAAAGATGGTACACCGTGTGATGGGGAAAGGTTTCTAAAACGCACCTCATTTCTCATCTCCTTGTGCTCGGGTTCGCCATTCCAGCCACTTTACTAGCAATCTCCCTACTTGGAGCATCAGCACCTTTAACCTCCTGTTCCGTACAGGTTGCAATTTGTCCTGAGGATGAACGGGAAGACGGGGAACCAATGAGAGACAAGCTCTTGGTGTTGGGACAGGCACAGGTCACTCTATTTTCCCATCAGGAAGAAGAATTAGCCACAGGCTCAGCCTGCCCCCCGGAACCAGAACAGGGCCTGAAGCCATCCTGCGCTTTTGCGGCCAGCTCCCAAAAAAGCGACTTCTAAAATGGAGCTTTAGGGCACTGCAATTCACAAACCTGCAGAGTTATAAATGATAACTCTCGTCCACAAATATATGGAGGGAAGGCAAAGAAGAGGATTTGAAATCAAGGCAGAATTGCAGGAAACAGATTTCAGGAGGTAGATTCGAATCGCCTTTAAAGCACAGGAAAAGCGGCAAAAGGTTGACAATGATGCCCTTGGTCAAAAAGGGCGTATGCGTTTTTTCCTGAATATATTCAGGAAAAAACGCATACGCCCTTTTTGGCCAACCAAGCAACCTGGAAAGGCAAATCAGCGCTACAAAGAAGTCTCGCTTCCCATCGGTCAAAAGGGCCATGCTGTAAAAAGTGTCAAAACCAGAAATGCAGGACAGGCCATGGAGAAATGGGAGCCTTGCTACACTGATGGGCGGAATGTAAATTGCCAACAGCCACTCTGGAGAAGTGTACGGTGTGTCCTGAAACATCTAAAAAACCCAGCTTAGAGAGCATAGGGCACTTCCATGCCTGGGGGGATAAAGTAGGAAAATTGAAAATCAGCAAGACACAAGTACCCCAAAGTTTAGGGCTGCTCTGTTGACAAGGACCTCCACTTCATTCCACCTTAAATATCCCAGGAAAGCGAAAAATGGATAAAAAAGTTGTGGTCCTTATATACAATGGAATATCACTCAGCCATGAAATCAATGTCATAAGGCTAGTAGCAGCATGATGAGTGGATTTAGGTAAGACGATTCTAAGTGAAATAAGTCACACAGAAAAGGACACTTCTCATAAGGTGTCACTTATAGAGGGAATGTAAAAACCGTTACACTTGAACTGAATTACAAAACAGAACAGAGTCACACATGCAGAAAACACACTATGGCTGCTTAACGGGAAAGGTGAGGTGGGGTGATACATAAAACAAGAGTTTCAAATTAGCTCAGATACCGTTCCATAAACCCAATATGTAATAGACAAGACCTACTCCTTGCTCAGAGAACTGGACTCAACACGCCCAATTCACCGCCCAAGAATATATCTGACTAGTAATAATCTTAAAACCTATGTATTGATATCTCTCTGTTAGTGTGTCAAGTGGGTGTAAAGCGGCATAAACACAGCCGTGAAAAGCAGCTAAACCCCATTATAAAAGTAACTTACTTTTAAAATCCCATGAAACAAAGACAGGGAAAGAGAGAGAAATTCTTACAAAATTCGTTCCGGGGCTGTGATGCAACCTGGATTGACCATATCTAGACCCACAGCTGGATGAGACATAAGGGTGGACACTCTTGCGGCTGAGAGGTTTGGTGAGGTTGGGTGAGCAAACGCAGACCCTTTAAAGTAATACTTCGTGTTACCCATCGCATGGGTCCCAAATCTCCAGGTTCAAGGGCATCTTCCTACATCGAAAACATGCATGAGAAACCCAAAAGATGGTACACCGTGTGATGGGGAAAGGTTTCTAAAACGCACCTCATTTCTCATCTCCTTGTGCTCGGGTTCGCCATTCCAGCCACTTTACTAGCAATCTCCCTACTTGGAGCATCAGCACCTTTAACCTCCTGTTCCGTACAGGTTGCAATTTGTCCTGAGGATGAACGGGAAGACGGGGAACCAATGAGAGACAAGCTCTTGGTGTTGGGACAGGCACAGGTCACTCTATTTTCCCATCAGGAAGAAGAATTAGCCACAGGCTCAGCCTGCCCCCCGGAACCAGAACAGGGCCTGAAGCCATCCTGCGCTTTTGCGGCCAGCTCCCAAAAAAGCGACTTCTAAAATGGAGCTTTAGGGCACTGCAATTCACAAACCTGCAGAGTTATAAATGATAACTCTCGTCCACAAATATATTGAGGGAAGGCAAAGAAGAGGATTTGAAATCAAGGCAGAATTGCAGGAAACAGATTTCAGGAGGTAGATTCGAATCGCCTTTAAAGCACATGAAAAGCGGCAAAACATTGACAATGATGCCCTTGGCCAAAAAGAGCGTATGCGTTTTTTCCTGAATATATTCAGGAAAAAACGCATACGCTCTTTTTGGCCAACCAAGCAACCTGGAAAGGCAAATCAGCGCTACAAAGAAGTCTCGCTTCCCATCGGTCAAAAGGGCCATGCTGAAAAAAGTGTCAAAACCAGAAATGCAGGACAGGCCATGGAGAAATGGGAGCCTTGCTACACTGATGGGCGGGATGTAAATTGCCAACAGCCACTCTGGAGAAGTGTACGGTGTGTCCTGAAACATCTAAAAAACACAGCTTAGAGAGCATAGGGCACTTCCACGCATGGGGGGATAAAGTGGGAAAATTGAAAATCAGCAAGACACAAGCAGCCCAAAGTTTAGGGCTGCTCTGTTGACAAGGACCTCCACTTCATTCCACCTTAAATATCCCAGGAAAGCGAAAAATGGATAAAAAAGTTGTGGTCCTTATGTACAATGGGATATCACTCAGCCATGAAATCAATGTCATAAGGCTAGTAGCAGCATGATGAGTGGATTTAGGTAAGACGATTCTAAGTGAAATAAGTCACACAGAAAAGGACACTTCTCATAAGGTGTCACTTATAGAGGAAATGTAAAAACCGTTACACTTGAACTGAATTACAAAACAGAACAGAGTCACACATGCAGAAAACACACTATGGCTGCTTAACGGGAAAGGTGAGGTGGGGTGATACATAAAACAAGAGTTTCAAATTAGCTCAGATACTGTTCCATAAACCCAATATGTAATAGACAAGACCTACTCCTTGCTCAGAGAACTGGACTCAACACGCCCGATTCACCGCACAAGAATATATCTGACTAGTAATAATCTTAAAACCTATGCATTGATATCTCTCTGTTAGTGTGTCAAGTGGGTGTAAAGCGGCATAAACACAGCCGTGAAAAGCAGCTAAACCCCATTATAAAAATAACTTACTTTTAAAAACCCATGAAACAAAGACAGGGAAAGAGAGAGAAATTCTTACACAATTCGTTCCGGGGCTGTGATGCAACCTGGATTGACCATATCTAGACCCACAGCTGGATGAGACATAAGGGTGGACACTCTTGGGGCTGAGAGGTTTGGTGAGGTTGG
The DNA here is from genome assembly GCF_965194825.1 of Balaenoptera physalus. Taxonomy (NCBI): domain Eukaryota; kingdom Metazoa; phylum Chordata; class Mammalia; order Artiodactyla; family Balaenopteridae; genus Balaenoptera; species Balaenoptera physalus. Next base: position 13,334 of record NW_028124408.1, on the reverse strand, counting down.
GTGAGCAAACGCAGACCCTTTAAAGTAATACTGCGTGTTACCCATCGCATGGGTCCCAAATCTCCAGGTTCAAGGGCATCTTCCTACATCGAAAACATGCATTAGAAACCCAAAAGATGGTACACCGTGTGATGGGGAAAGGTTTCTAAAACGCACCTCATTTCTCATCTCCTTGTGCTCGGGTTCGCCATTCCAGCCACTTTACTAGCAATCTCCCTACTTGGAGCATCAGCACCTTTAACCTCCTGTTCCGTACAGGTTGCAATTTGTCCTGAGGATGAACGGGAAGACGGGGAACCAATGAGAGACAAGCTCTTGGTGTTGGGACAGGCACAGGTCACTCTATTTTCCCATCAGGAAGAAGAATTAGCCACAGGCTCAGCCTGCCCCCCGGAACCAGAACAGGGCCTGAAGCCATCCTGCGCTTTTGCGGCCAGCTCCCAAAAAAGCGACTTCTAAAATGGAGCTTTAGGGCACTGCAATTCACAAACCTGCAGAGTTATAAATGATAACTCTCGTCCACAAATATATGGAGGGAAGGCAAAGAAGAGGATTTGAAATCAAGGCAGAATTGCAGGAAACAGATTTCAGGAGGTAGATTCGAATCGCCTTTAAAGCACAGGAAAAGCGGCAAAAGGTTGACAATGATGCCCTTGGTCAAAAAGGGCGTATGCGTTTTTTCCTGAATATATTCAGGAAAAAACGCATACGCCCTTTTTGGCCAACCAAGCAACATGGAAAGGCAAATCAGCGCTAAAAAGAAGTCTCGCTTCCCATCGGTCAAAAGGGCCATGCTGTAAAAAGTGTCAAAACCAGAAATGCAGGACAGGCCATGGAGAAATGGGAGCCTTGCTACACTGATGGGCGGAATGTAAATTGCCAACAGCCACTCTGGAGAAGTGTACGGTGTGTCCTGAAACATCTAAAAAACACAGCTTAGAGAGCATAGGGCACTTCCATGCCTGGGGGGATAAAGTAGGAAAATTGAAAATCAGCAAGACACAAGCACCCCAAAGTTTAGGGCTGCTCTGTTGACAAGGACCTCCACTTCATTCCACCTTAAATATCCCAGGAAAGCGAAAAATGGATAAAAAAGTTGTGGTCCTTATATACAATGGAATATCACTCAGCCATGAAATCAATGTCATAAGGCTAGTAGCAGCATGATGAGTGGATTTAGGTAAGACGATTCTAAGTGAAATAAGTCACACAGAAAAGGACACTTCTCATAAGGTGTCACTTATAGAGGGAATGTAAAAACCGTTACACTTGAACTGAATTACAAAACAGAACAGAGTCACACATGCAGAAAACACACTATGGCTGCTTAACGGGAAAGGTGAGGTGGGGTGATACATAAAACAAGAGTTTCAAATTAGCTCAGATACCGTTCCATAAACCCAATATGTAATAGACAAGACCTACTCCTTGCTCAGAGAACTGGACTCAACACGCCCGATTCACCGCACAAGAATATATCTGACTAGTAATAATCTTAAAACCTATGTATTGATATCTCTCTGTTAGTGTGTCAAGTGGGTGTAAAGCGGCATAAACACAGCCGTGAAAAGCAGCTAAACCCCATTATAAAAATAAATTACTTTTAAAAACCCATGAAACAAAGACAGGGAAAGAGAGAGAAATTCTTACACAATTCGTTCCGGGGCTGTGATGCAACCTGGATTGACCATATCTAGACCCACAGCTGGATGAGACATAAGGGTGGACACTCTTGGGGCTGAGAGGTTTGGTGAGGTTGGGTGAGCAAACGCAGACCCTTTAAAGTAATACTGCGTGCTACCCATCGCATGGGTCCCAAATCTCCAGGTTCAAGGGCATCTTCCTACATCGAAAACATGCATGAGAAACCCAGAAGATGGTACACCGTGTGATGGGGAAAGGTTTCTAAAACGCACCTCATTTCTCATCTCCTTGTGCTCGGGTTCGCCATTCCAGCCACTTTACTAGCAATCTCCCTACTTGGAGCATCAGCACCTTTAACCTCCTGTTCCGTACAGGTTGCAATTTGTCCTGAGGATGAACGGGAAGACGGGGAACCAATGAGAGACTAGCTCTTGGTGTTGGGACAGGCACAGGTCACTCTATTTGCCCATCAGGAAGAAGAATTAACCACAGGCTCAGCCTGCCCCCCGGAAGCAGAACAGGGCCTGAAGCCATCCTGCGCTTTTGCGGCCAGCTCCCAAAAAAGCGACTTGTAAAATGGAGCTTCATGGCACTGCAATTCACAAACCTGCAGAGTTATAAATGATAACTCTCGTCCACAAATATATTGAGGGAAGGCAAAGAAGAAGATTTGAAATCAAGGCAGAATTGCAGGAAACAGATTTCAGGAGGTAGATTCGAATCGCCTTTAAAGCACATGAAAAGCGGCAAAAGGTTGACAATGATGCCCTTGGCCAAAAAGGGCGTATGCGTTTTTTCCTGAATATATTCAGGAAAAAACGCATACGCCCTTTTTGGCCAACCAAGCAACCTGGAAAGGCAAATCAGCGCTACAAAGAAGTCTCGCTTCCCATCGGTCAAAAGGGCCATGCTGAAAAAAGTGTCAAAACCAGAAATGCAGGACAGGCCATGGAGAAATGGGAGCCTTGCTACACTGATGGGCGGGATGTAAATTGCCAACAGCCACTCTGGAGAAGTGTACGGTGTGTCCTGAAACATCGAAAAAACACAGCTTAGAGAGCATAGGGCACTTCCACGCATGGGGGGTAAAGTGGGAAAATTGAAAATCAGCAAGACACAAGCACCCCAAAGTTTAGGGCTGCTCTGTTGACAAGGACCTCCACTTCCTTCCACCTTAAATATCCCAGGAAAGCGAAAAATGGATAAAAAAGTTGTGGTCCTTATGTACAATGGAATATCACTCAGCCATGAAATCAATATCATAAGGCTAGTAGCAGCATGATGAGTGGATTTAGGTAAGACGATTCTAAGTGAAATAAGTCACACAGAAAAGGACACTTCTCATAAGGTGTCACTTATAGAGGGAATGTAAAAACCGTTACACTTGAACTGAATTACAAAACAGAACAGAGTCACACATGCAGAAAACACACTATGGCTGCTTAACGGGAAAGGTGAGGTGGGGTGATACATAAAACAAGAGTTTCAAATTAGCTCATATACCGTTCCATAAACCCAATATGTAATAGACAAGACCTACTCCTTGCTCAGAGAACTGGACTCAACACGCCCGATTCACCGCACAAGAATATATCTGACTAGTAATAATCTTAAAACCTATGTATTGATATCTCTCTGTTAGTGTGTCAAGTGGGTGTAAAGCGGCCTAAACACAGCCGTGAAAAGCAGCTAAACCCCATTATAAAAATAAATTACTTTTAAAAACCCATGAAACAAAGACAGGGAAAGAGAGAGAAATTCTTACACAATTCGTTCAGGGGCTGTGATGCAACCTGGATTGACCATATCTAGACCCACAGCTGGATGAGACATAAGGGTGGACACTCTTGGGGATGAGAGGTTTGGTGAGGTTGGGTGAGCAAACGCAGACCCTTTAAAGTAATACTGCGTGCTCCCCATCGCATGGGTCCCAAATCTCCAGGTTCAAGGGCATCTTCCTACATCGAAAACATGCATGAGAAACCCAGAAGATGGTACACCGTGTGATGGGGAAAGGTTTCTAAAACGCACCTCATTTCTCATCTCCTTGTGCTCGGGTTCGCCATTCCAGCCACTTTACTAGCAATCTCCCTACTTGGAGCATCAGCACCTTTAACCTCCTGTTCCGTACAGGTTGCAATTTGTCCTGAGAATGAACGGGAAGACGGGGAACCAATGAGAGACTAGCTCTTGGTGTTGGGACAGGCACAGGTCACTCTATTTGCCCATCAGGAAGAAGAATTAACCACAGGCTCAGCCTGCCCCCCTGAACCAGAACAGGGCCTGAAGCCATCCTGCGCTTTTGCGGCCGGCTCCCAAAAAAGCGACTTGTAAAATGGAGCTTCAGGGCACTGCAATTCACAAACCTGCAGAGTTATAAATGATAACTCTCGTCCACAAATATATTGAGGGAAGGCAAAGAAGAGGATTTGAAATCAAGGCAGAATTACAGGAAACAGATTTCAGGAGGTAGATTCGAATCGCCTTTAAAGCACATGAAAAGCGGCAAAACGTTGACAATGATGCCCTTGGCCAAAAAGGGCGTATGCGTTTTTTCCTGAATATATTCAGGAAAAAACGCATACGCCCTTTTTGGCCAACCAAGCAACCTGGAAAGGCAAATCAGCGCTACAAAGAAGTCTCGCTTCCCATCGGTCAAAAGGGCCATGCTGAAAAAAGTGTCAAAACCAGAAATGCAGGACAGGCCATGGAGAAATGGGAGCCTTGCTACACTGATGGGCGGGATGTAAATTGCCAACAGCCACTCTGGAGAAGTGTACGGTGTGTCCTGAAACATCTAAAAAACACAGCTTAGAGAGCATAGGGCACTTCCACGCATGGGGGGATAAAGTGGGAAAATTGAAAATCAGCAAGACACAAGCACCCCAAAGTTTAGGGCTGCTCTGTTGACAAGGACCTCCACTTCCTTCCACCTTAAATATCCCAGGAAAGCGAAAAATGGATAAAAAAGTTGTGGTCCTTATGTACAATGGAGTATCAATCAGCCATGAAATCAATGTCATAAGGCTAGTAGCAGCATGATGAGTGGATTTAGGTAAGACGATTCTAAGTGAAATAAGTCACACAGAAAAGGACACTTCTCATAAGGTGTCACTTATAGAGGGAATGTAAAAACCGTTACACTTGAACTGAATTACAAAACAGAACAGAGTCACACATGCAGAAAACACACTATGGCTGCTTAACGGGAAAGGTGAGGTGGGGTGATACATAAAACAAGAGTTTCAAATTAGCTCAGATACCGTTCCATAAACCCAATATGTAATAGACAAGACCTACTCCTTGCTCAGAGAACTGGACTCAACACGCCCGATTCACCGCACAAGAATATATCTGACTAGTAATAATCTTAAAACCTATGTATTGATATCTCTCTGTTAGTGTGTCAAGTGGGTGTAAAGCGGCCTAAACACAGCCGTGAAAAGCAGCTAAACCCCATTATAAAAATAAATTACTTTTAAAAACCCATGAAACAAAGACAGGGAAAGAGAGAGAAATTCTTACACAATTCGTTCAGGGGCTGTGATGCAACCTGGATTGACCATATCTAGACCCACAGCTGGATGAGACATAAGTGTGGACACTCTTGGGGCTGAGAGGTTTGGTGAGGTTGGGTGAGCAAACGCAGACCCTTTAAAGTAATACTGCGTGCTACCCATCGCATGGGTCCCAAATCTCCAGGTTCAAGGGCATCTTCCTACATCGAAAACATGCATGAGAAACCCAGAAGATGGTACACCGTGTGATGGGGAAAGGTTTCTAAAACGCACCTCATTTCTCATCTCCTTGTGCTCGGGTTCGCCATTCCAGCCACTTTACTAGCAATCTCCCTACTTGGAGCATCAGCACCTTTAACCTCCTGTTCCGTACAGGTTGCAATTTGTCCTGAGGATGAACGGGAAGACGGGGAACCAATGAGAGACTAGCTCTTGGTGTTGGGACAGGCACAGGTCACTCTATTTTCCCATCAGGAAGAAGAATTAACCACAGGCTCAGCCTGCCCCCCTGAACCAGAACAGGGCCTGAAGCCATCCTGCGCTTTTGCGGCCGGCTCCCAAAAAAGCGACTTGTAAAATGGAGCTTCAGGGCACTGCAATTCACAAACCTGCAGAGTTATAAATGATAACTCTCGTCCACAAATATATTGAGGGAAGGCAAAGAAGAGGATTTGAAATCAAGGCAGAATTACAGGAAACAGATTTCAGGAGGTAGATTCGAATCGCCTTTAAAGCACATGAAAAGCGGCAAAACGTTGACAATGATGCCCTTGGCCAAAAAGGGCGTATGCGTTTTTTCCTGAATATATTCAGGAAAAAACGCATACGCCCTTTTTGGCCAACCAAGCAACCTGGAAAGGCAAATCAGCGCTACAAAGAAGTCTCGCTTCCCATCGGTCAAAAGGGCCATGCTGAAAAAAGTGTCAAAACCAGAAATGCAGGACAGGCCATGGAGAAATGGGAGCCTTGCTACACTGATGGGCGGGATGTAAATTGCCAACAGCCACTCTGGAGAAGTGTACGGTGTGTCCTGAAACATCTAAAAAACACAGCTTAGAGAGCATAGGGCACTTCCACGCATGGGGGGATAAAGTGGGAAAATTGAAAATCAGCAAGACACAAGCACCCCAAAGTTTAGGGCTGCTCTGTTGACAAGGACCTCCACTTCCTTCCACCTTAAATATCCCAGGAAAGCGAAAAATGGATAAAAAAGTTGTGGTCCTTATGTACAATGGAGTATCAATCAGCCATGAAATCAATGTCATAAGGCTAGTAGCAGCATGATGAGTGGATTTAGGTAAGACGATTCTAAGTGAAATAAGTCACACAGAAAAGGACACTTCTCATAAGGTGTCACTTATAGAGGGAATGTAAAAACCGTTACACTTGAACTGAATTACAAAACAGAACAGAGTCACACATGCAGAAAACACACTATGGCTGCTTAACGGGAAAGGTGAGGTGGGGTGATACATAAAACAAGAGTTTCAAATTAGCTCAGATACCGTTCCATAAACCCAATATGTAATAGACAAGACCTACTCCTTGCTCAGAGAACTGGACTCAACATGCCCGATTCACCGCACAAGAATATTTCTGACTAGTAATAATCTTAAAACCTATGTATTGATATCTCTCTGTTAGTGTGTCAAGTGGGTGTAAAGTGGCATAAACACAGCCGTGAAAAGCAGCTAAACCCCATTATAAAAATAAATTACTTTTAAAAACCCATGAAACAAAGACAGGGAAAGAGAGAGAAATTCTTACACAATTCGTTCCGGGGCTGTGATGCAACCTGGATTGACCATATCTAGACCCACAGCTGGATGAGACATAAGGGTGGACACTCTTGGGACTGAGAGGTTTGGTGAGGTTGGGTGAGCAAACACACACCCTTTAAAGTAATACTGCGTGCTACCCATCGCATGGGTCCCAAATCTCCAGGTTCAAGGGCATCTTCCTACATGGAAAGCATGCATGAGAAACCCAGAAGATGGTACACCGTGTGATGGGGAAAGGTTTCTAAAACGCACCTCATTTCTCATCTCCTTGTGCTCGGGTTCGCCATTCCAGCCACTTTACTAGCAATCTCCCTACTTGGAGCATCAGCACCTTTAACCTCCTGTTCCGTAAAGGTTGCAATTTGTCCTGAGGATGAACGGGAAGACGGGGAACCAATGAGAGACTAGCTCTTGGTGTTGGGACAGGCACAGGTCACTCTATTTTCCCATCAGGAAGAAGAATTAACCACAGGCTCAGCCTGCCCCCCGGAACCAGAACAGGGCCTGAAGCCATCCTGCGCTTTTGCGGCCAGCTCCCAAAAAAGCGACTTGTAAAATGGAGCTTCAGGGCACTGCAATTCACAAACCTGCAGAGTTATAAATGATAACTCTCGTCCACAAATATATTGAGGGAAGGCAAAGAAGAAGATTTGAAATCAAGGCAGAATTGCAGGAAACAGATTTCAGGAGGTAGATTCGAATCGCCTTTAAAGCACATGAAAAGCGGCAAAAGGTTGACAATGATGCCCTTGGCCAAAAAGGGCGTATGCGTTTTTTCCTGAATATATTCAGGAAAAAACGCATACGCCCTTTTTGGCCAACCAAGCAACCTGGAAAGGCAAATCAGCGCTACAAAGAAGTCTCGCTTCCCATCGGTCAAAAGGGCCATGCTGAAAAAAGTGTCAAAACCAGAAATGCAGGACAGGCCATGGAGAAATGGGAGCCTTGCTACACTGATGGGCGGGATGTAAATTGCCAACAGCCACTCTGGAGAAGTGTACGGTGTGTCCTGAAACATCGAAAAAACACAGCTTAGAGAGCATAGGGCACTTCCACGCATGGGGGGATAAAGTGGGAAAATTGAAAATCAGCAAGACACAAGCAGCCCAAAGTTTAGGGCTGCTCTGTTGACAAGGACCTCCACTTCATTCCACCTTAAATATCCCAGGAAAGCGAAAAATGGATAAAAAAGTTGTGGTCCCTATGTACAATGGAATATCACTCAGCCATGAAATCAATGTCATAAGGCTAGTAGCAGCATGATGAGTGGATTTAGGTAAGACGATTCTAAGTGAAATAAGTCACACAGAAAAGGACACTTCTCATAAGGTGTCACTTATAGAGGGAATGTAAAAACCGTTACACTTGAACTGAATTACAAAACAGAACAGAGTCACACATGCAGAAAACACACTATGGCTGCTTAACGGGAAAGGTGAGGTGGGGTGATACATAAAACAAGAGTTTCAAATTAGCTCAGATACCGTTCCATAAACCCAATATGTAATAGACAAGACCTACTCCTTGCTCAGAGAACTGGACTCAACACGCCCGATTCACCGCACAAGAATATATCTGACTAGTAATAATCTTAAAACCTATGTATTGATATCTCTCTGTTAGTGTGTCAAGTGGGTGTAAAGCGGCCTAAACACAGCCGTGAAAAGCAGCTAAACCCCATTATAAAAATAAATTACTTTTAAAAACCCATGAAACAAAGACAGGGAAAGAGAGAGAAATTCTTACACAATTCGTTCCGGGGCTGTGATGCAACCTGGATTGACCATATCTAGACCCACAGCTGGATGAGACATAAGGGTGGACACTCTAGGGACTGAGAGGTTTGGTGAGGTTGGGTGAGCAAACACACACCCTTTAAAGTAATACTGCGTGCTACCCATCGCATGGGTCCCAAATCTCCAGGTTCAAGGGCATCTTCCTACATCGAAAACATGCATGAGAAACCCAGAAGATGGTACACCGTGTGATGGGGAAAGGTTTCTAAAACGCACCTCATTTCTCATCTCCTTTTGCTCGGGTTCGCCATTCCAGCCACTTTACTAGCAACTTCCCTACTTGGAGCATCAGCACCTTTAACCTCCTGTTCCGTACAGGTTGCAATTTGTCCTGAGGATAAACGGGAAGACGGGGAACCAATGAGAGACTAGCTCTTGGTGTTGGGACAGGCACAGGTCACTCTATTTTCCCATCAGGAAGAAGAATTAGCCACAGGCTCAACCTGCCCCCCGGAACCAGAACAGGGCCTGAAGCCATCCTGCGCTTTTGCGGCCAGCTCCCAAAAAAGCGACTTGTAAAATGGAGCTTCAGGGCACTGCAATTCACAAAACTGCAGAGTTATAAATGATAACTCTCGTCCACAAATATATTGAGGGAAGGCAAAGAAGAGGATTTGAAATCAAGGCAGAATTGCAGGAAACAGATTTCAGGAGGTAGATTCGAATCGCCTTTAAAGCACATGAAAAGCGGCAAAACGTTGACAATGATACCCTTGGCCAAAAAGGGCGTATGCGTTTTTTCCTGAATATATTCAGGAAAAAACGCATACGCCCCTTTTGGCCAACCAAGCATCCTGAAAAGGCAAATCAGCGCTACCAAGAAGTCTCGCTTCCCATCGGTCAAAAGGGCCATGCTGAAAAAAGTGTCAAAACCAGAAATGCAGGACAGGCCATGGAGAAATGGGAGCCTTGCTACACTGATGGGCGGGATGTAAATTGCCAACAGCCACTCTGGAGAAGTGTACGGTGTGTCCTGAAACATCTAAAAAACACAGCTTAGAGAGCATAGGGCACTTCCACGCACGGGGGTATAAATTGGGAAAATTAAAAATCAGCAAGACACAAGCACCCCAAAGTTTAGGGCTGCTCTGTTGACAAGGACCTCCACTTCATTCCACCTTAAATATCCCAGGAAAGCGAAAAATGGAAAAAAAATTTGTGGTCCTTATGTACAATGGAATATCACTCAGCCATGAAATCAACGTCTTAAGGCTAGTAGCAGCATGATGAGTGGATTTAGGTATGACGATTCTAAGTGAAATAAGTCACACAGAAAAGGACACTTCTCATAAGGTGTCACTTATAGAGGGAATGTAAAAACCGTTACACTTGAACTGAATTACAAAACAGAACAGAGTCACACATGCAGAAAACACACTATGGCTGCTTAACGGGAAAGGTGAGGTGGGGTGATACATAAAACAAGAGTTTCAAATTAGCACATATACCGTTCCATAAACCCAATATGTAATAGACAAGACCTACTCCTTGCTCAGAGAACTGGACTCAACATGCCCGATTCACCGCACAAGAATATTTCTGACTAGTAATAATCTTAAAACCTATGTATTGATATCTCTCTGTTAGTGTGTCAAGTGGGTGTAAAGCGGCATAAACACAGCCGTGAAAAGCAGCTAAACCCCATTATAAAAATAAATTACTTTTAAAAACCCATGAAACAAAGACAGGGAAAGAGAGAGAAATTCTTACACAATTCGTTCCGGGGCTGTGATGCAACCTGGATTGACCATATCTAGACCCACAGCTGGATGAGACATAAGGGTGGACACTCTTGGGACTGAGAGGTTTGGTGAGGTTGGGTGAGCAAACACACACCCTTTAAAGTAATACTGCGTGCTACCCATCGCATGGGTCCCAAATCTCCAGGTTCAAGGGCATCTTCCTACATGGAAAGCATGCATGAGAAACCCAGAAGATGGTACACCGTGTGAAGGGGAAAGGTTTCTAAAACGCACCTCATTTCTCATCTCCTTGTGCTCGGGTTCGCCATTCCAGCCACTTTACTAGCAATCTCCCTACTTGGAGCATCAGCACCTTTAACCTCCTGTTCCGTAAAGGTTGCAATTTGTCCTGAGGATGAACGGGAAGACGGGGAACCAATGAGAGACTAGCTCTTGGTGTTGGGACAGGCACAGGTCACTCTATTTTCCCATCAGGAAGAAGAATTAACCACAGGCTCAGCCTGCCCCCCGGAACCAGAACAGGGCCTGAAGCCATCCTGCGCTTTTGCGGCCAGCTCCCAAAAAAGCGACTTGTAAAATGGAGCTTCAGGGCACTGCAATTCACAAACCTGCAGAGTTATAAATGATAACTCTCGTCCACAAATATATTGAGGGAAGGCAAAGAAGAAGATTTGAAATCAAGGCAGAATTGCAGGAAACAGATTTCAGGAGGTAGATTCGAATCGCCTTTAAAGCACATGAAAAGCGGCAAAAGGTTGACAATGATCCCCTTGGCCAAAAAGGGCGTATGCGTTTTTTCCTGAATATATTCAGGAAAAAACGCATACGCCCTTTTTGGCCAACCAAGCAACCTGGAAAGGCAAATCAGCGCTACAAAGAAGTCTCGCTTCCCATCGGTCAAAAGGGCCATGCTAAAAAAAGTGTCAAAACCAGAAATGCAGGACAGGCCATGGAGAAATGGGAGCCTTGCTACACTGATGGGCGGGATGTAAATTGCCAACAGCCACTCTGGAGAAGTGTACGGTGTGTCCTGAAACATCGAAAAAACACAGCTTAGAGAGCATAGGGCACTTCCACGCATGGGGGGATAAAGTGGGAAAATTGAAAATCAGCAAGACACAAGCAGCCCAAAGTTTAGGGCTGCTCTGTTGACAAGGACCTCCACTTCATTCCACCTTAAATATCCCAGGAAAGCGAAAAATGGATAAAAAAGTTGTGGTCCTTATATACAATGGAATATCACTCAGCCATGAAATCAATGTCATAAGGCTAGTAGCAGCATGATGAGTGGATTTAGGTAAGACGATTCTAAGTGAAATAAGTCACACAGAAAAGGACACTTCTCATAAGGTGTCACTTATAGAGGGAATGTAAAAACCGTTACACTTGAACTGAATTACAAAACAGAACAGAGTCACACATGCAGAAAACACACTATGGCTGCTTAACGGGAAAGGTGAGGTGGGGTGATACATAAAACAAGAGTTTCAAATTAGCTCAGATACCGTTCCATAAACCCAATATGTAATAGACAAGACCTACTCCTTGCTCAGAGAACTGGACTCAACACGCCCGATTCACCGCACAAGAATATATCTGACTAGTAATAATCTTAAAACCTATGTATTGATATCTCTCTGTTAGTGTGTCAAGTGGGTGTAAAGCGGCATAAACACAGCCGTGAAAAGCAGCTAAACCCCATTATAAAAATAAATTACTTTTAAAAACCCATGAAACAAAGACAGGGAAAGAGAGAGAAATTCTTACACAATTCGTTCCGGGGCTGTGATGCAACCTGGATTGACCATATCTAGACCCACAGCTGGATGAGACATAAGGGTGGACACTCTTGGGGCTGAGAGGTTTGGTGAGGTTGGGTGAGCAAACGCAGACCCTTTAAAGTAATACTGCGTGCTACCCATCGCATGGGTCCCAAATCTCCAGGTTCAAGGGCATCTTCCTACATCGAAAACATGCATGAGAAACCCAGAAGATGGTACACCGTGTGATGGGGAAAGGTTTCTAAAACGCACCTCATTTCTCATCTCCTTGTGCTCGGGTTCGCCATTCCAGCCACTTTACTAGCAATCTCCCTACTTGGAGCATCAGCACCTTTAACCTCCTGTTCCGTACAGGTTGCAATTTGTCCTGAGGATGAACGGGAAGACGGGGAACCAATGAGAGACTAGCTCTTGGTGTTGGGACAGGCACAGGTCACTCTATTTGCCCATCAGGAAGAAGAATTAACCACAGGCTCAGCCTGCCCCCCGGAACCAGAACAGGGCCTGAAGCCATCCTGCGCTTTTGCGGCCAGCTCCCAAAAAAGCGACTTGTAAAATGGAGCTTCATGGCACTGCAATTCACAAACCTGCAGAGTTATAAATGATAACTCTCGTCCACAAATATATTGAGGGAAGGCAAAGAAGAAGATTTGAAATCAAGGCAGAATTGCAGGAAACAGATTTCAGGAGGTAGATTCGAATCGCCTTTAAAGCACATGAAAAGCGGCAAAAGGTTGACAATGATGCCCTTGGCCAAAAAGGGCGTATGCGTTTTTTCCTGAATATATTCAGGAAAAAACGCATACGCCCTTTTTGGCCAACCAAGCAACCTGGAAAGGCAAATCAGCGCTACAAAGAAGTCTCGCTTCCCATCGGTCAAAAGGGCCATGCTGAAAAAAGTGTCAAAACCAGAAATGCAGGACAGGCCATGGAGAAATGGGAGCCTTGCTACACTGATGGGCGGGATGTAAATTGCCAACAGCCACTCTGGAGAAGTGTACGGTGTGTCCTGAAACATCGAAAAAACACAGCTTAGAGAGCATAGGGCACTTCCACGCATGGGGGGATAAAGTGGGAAAATTGAAAATCAGCAAGACACAAGCACCCCAAA
>NW_028124409.1:0-56569 GCF_965194825.1 Balaenoptera physalus | reverse complement strand
GGATGTACCCTTTTCAGGAATCCTAGGCCCCTCGGGTGAGCATCATTTTAGTTCCAAGTTCACTGAGTACCTCCACAAACTGTGGCCTGCTGAACAACAACGAGGCCCATAGGTCCCTGGGAGGTCCCCTGTGTCTGTTGAGTCATGGGCAACACACTGCACTCTTTCTTAGGATATCTTGATTTCACAGCACTCGCATAGGTTCACGAGCACCGTTTGGGCAAGTTCCAACTTGCTGCGGAAGTCGCACACATTCCCTAGTCTGAGCTACAGTGAGACAAACACTAGGCTGCGCCTTCCTTCCAGGACCTCCTACCTGAAGTCACCCTGCCTGCAAGAGAATGACGCCTTGCGTTCCTATTGCAGCAAGAGCACAATTTTTCCTATAGCACTGCAAGCTTTTGAAGAGGCACAGGCCCACAGGCCTAGCTAGGGCGTTCCTTGGTTGTGGCAGTTCTCTAGATGCAGAACACCCTGCCAGGCGATTTTGATTCAGGGGAGGAACTAGTGGGTACGCGGTGTCTCTTTTGTCTTGTTAGAAACCACAGGGATGTATGCTGCCTGTGCCTATGGAAATGGGGGCATGTTGGTAGTAGACTTCCTTATCCATTTTGATAGCTCCATTCATGCTGCCTTGAAGCTCCCTGAAATTCTCTGCTCTTGACAGGCCCCTGGCTGTTGTAGGCATTGGTCTGGGAAGAAAATGTGTTGTCTCTGGCTACACACGGAGCTTTAGTGGCCTGGGCGGAACTCATCATGCCATGCTCTAGAGCTAAAGGGAATCTCAACCTGAGTCCTTGCCCTGAGGTAAGGCCCTGAGTAGCCATGCAGAAAGGGAGGCAGGCAGCTCTTTCCATGAGCTCTTAGTCGCTGTTCTGCTTTATTTTAAAGGAAGTACCCTTTTCAGCATTCCTAGGACGCTCGGGGGAGCATCATTTTCGTTCCAAGATCCCTGACTACTTCCACACCTTGTTGGCTTGCTGAGAAACAACGAAGCCCATAGGTCTCTCGGAGGTCCTCTGGGTCTGCTGAGTCATGGGCAACACACTGCACTCTTTCTTGGGACATCTTGATTTACCCACACTCGCACAGATTCATGAGCACTGTTCTAATAAATTCCAGCATGCCGTGGAAGTCGCACTCATTCCCTAGTCTGGGCTGCACTGAGAAAAACACTAGGCTTCTCCTTCCATCCAGGACCTCCTAGCTGAAGTCACCCTGCCTCCAGGAGAAAGACGCCTTGCGTTCCTATTGCAACTAAAGCACAGTTTTTCCTACAGCACTGAAGGCTTTTGAAGAGGCACGGGTTTAGGGGCCTAGCTAGGGCGTTCCTTGGTTGAGGCGGTTCACTACATGCAGAACACCCTACATCGAGAAGTTGATTCAGGGAAGCAACCAGTGTGTACTCTGTGTCTCTTTTGACTTGTTTGAAACCACAGGGATGTATGCTGTTTTTGCCTATGGAAATGGGGTCATGTTGGTAGTAGACTTCCTTATCCATTTTGATAGCTCCATTCATGTTGCCTTGAAGCTCCATGAAATTCTCTGCTGTGGACAGGCCCCTGGCTATTGTAGGCATTGGTCTGGGAAGAAAATGTGTTTTCTCTGGCTACACACGGAGCTTTAGAGGCCTGGGCGGAACTCATCATGCCATGCTCTAGAGCTAAAGGGAGCCTCAACGCGAGTCCTTGCCTCGAGGTAAGGCCCTGAGTAGCCATGGGGAAAGAGAGGCATGCAGCTCTTTCCATGAGCTCATAGTCGCTGTTCTGCTTTATTTTAAAGGAAGGACCCTTTTCAGCACTCCTAGGACCCTCGAGGGAGCATTTTCGTTCCAATATCCCTGACTACCTCCACACCTCTGTAGCCCTGCTGAGAACAACGTGGACCATAGGTCCCTCGGAGGTCTTCTGTGTCTGCTGAATCATGGGCAACACACTGCACTCTTTCTTGTGATATCTTGATTCACAGCACTCGCACAGGTTCACGAGCACTGTTTCGGCAAGATCCAACTTGCTGTGGAAGTCTCACACATTCCCTAGTCTGAGCTGAACTGAGAAAAACACTAGGCTTCACCTTCCTTCCAGGACCTCCTACCTGAAGTCACCCTGCCTCCAGGAAAAAATCGGTTGCGTTCGTATTGCAACTAAAGCACAGTCTTTCCTGTAGCACCCGGGCGTGTAGCAGTTTCCATGAGGCCGTAGTCGCTTATCTTCAGCATTTTAACGCCAGTACGCTTTTCAGGCTTTTGAAGAGGCACCGGCCCCAGGCCTAACTAGGGCGTTCCTTGGTTGAGGCGGTTCACTACACGCAGAACACCCTGCCTCGAGAATTTGATTCAGGGAAGGAACGAGTGTGTACTCTGTGTCTCTTTTGAGTTGTTTGACAGCACAGGGATGTATGCTGTTTGTGCCTATGGAAATGGGCTCATGTTGGTAGTAGACTTCCTTATCCATTTTGATATCTCCATTCAGGCTGCCTTGAAGCTCCCTGAAATTCTCTGCTGTTCACAGGCCCCTGGCTATTGTACGCATTGGTCTGGGAAGAAAATGTGTTTTCTCTGGCTACACAGTGTGCTTCATAGTCCGCGGTGGGACTCATCTTGCCATGCTCTAGAGTTAAAGGGAATCTCAAATCTGTCCTTGCCTCGTGGTGAGGCCCCGAGTGGCCATGCAGAAAGGGAGGCATGCAGCTCTTTCCATGTGCTCTTAGTCGCTATTTTGATTTATTTTAAAGGAAGTACCCTTTTCAGGACTCCTATCCCCCTCGGGTGAGCATCATTTTAGTTCCAAGATCACTGAGTACCTCCACACCCCTGTAGGCCCGCTGAACAACAACGAGGCCCATAGGTCCCACGGAGGTCCTCTGTGTCTGCTGAGTCATGGGCAACACACTGCACTCTTTCTTGTGATATCTTGATTCACAGCACTCGCACAGGTTCAAGAGCAACGTTCAAGCAAGTTCCAACATGCCGTGGAAATCGCACTGAATCCCTAGTCTGAGCTGCACAGAGAAAAACACTAGGCTTCTCCTTCCAATCAGGACCTCCTACCTGAAGTCACCCTGCCTCCAGGAGTAAGACGGCTTGCTTTCCTTTTGCAACTAAAGCACAGTTTTTCCTATAGCACTGCAGGCTTTTGAAGAGACACGGGCCCAGAAGCCTAGCTAGGGTGTTACTTGGATGAGGCCGTTCACCACATGCAGAACACTCTGCCTCGAGAATGTGATTCAGGGAAGGAACCAATGTGTACTCTGTGTCTCTTTTGAGTTCTTTGAAACCACAGGGATGTATGCTGTTTGGGCCTATGGAAATGGGGGCATGTTGGTAGTAGACTTGCTTTTTCATTTTGAAAGCTCCATTCATGCTGCCTTGAAGATCCCTGAATTCTCTGCTGTTGACAGGCCCCTAGCTATTGTAGGCATTGGTCTGGGAAGAAAATGTGTTTTCTCTGGCTACACACGGAGCTTTAGTGGCCTGGGCGGAACTCATCATGCCATGCTCTAGAGCTAAAGGGAGCCTCAACGCGAGTCCTTGCCTCGAGGTAAGGCCCTGAGTAGCCATGGGGAAAGAGAGGCATGCAGCTCTTTCCATGAGCTCATAGACGCTGTTCTGCTTTATTTTAAAGGAAGGACCCTTTTCAGCACTCCTAGGACCCTCGAGGGAGCATTTTCGTTCCAATATCCCTGACTACCTCCACACCTCTGTAGCCCTGCTGAGAACAACGTGGACCATAGGTCCCTCGGAGGTCTTCTGTGTCTGCTGAATCATGGGCAACACACTGCACTCTTTCTTGTGATATCTTGATTCACAGCACTCGCACAGGTTCACGAGCACTGTTTTGGCAAGATCCAACTTGCTGTGGAAGTCTCACACATTCCCTAGTCTGAGCTGAACTGAGAAAAACACTAGGCTTCACCTTCCTTCCAGGACCTCCTACCTGAAGTCACCCTGCCTCCAGGAAAAAATCGGTTGCGTTCGTATTGCAACTAAAGCACAGTCTTTCCTGTAGCACCCGGGCGTGTAGCAGTTTCCATGAGGCCGTAGTCGCTTATCTTCAGCATTTTAACGCCAGTACGCTTTTCAGGCTTTTGAAGAGGCACCGGCCCCAGGCCTAACTAGGGCGTTCCTTGGTTGAGGCGGTTCACTACATGCAGAACACCCTGCCTCGAGAATTTGATTCAGGGAAGGAACCAGTGTGTACTCTGTGTCTCTTTTGAGTTGTTTGAAACCACAGGGATGTATGCTGTTTTTGCCTATGGAAATGGGCTCATGTTGGTAGTAGACTTCCTTATCCATTTTGATAGCTCCATTCAGGCTGCCTTGAAGCTCCCTGAAATACTCTGCTGTTCAAAGGCCCCTGGCTATTGTACGCATTGGTCTGGGAAGAAAATGTGTTTTCTCTGGCTACACAGTGTGCTTCATAGTCCGCGGTGGGACTCATCTTGCCATGCTCTAGAGTTAAAGGGAATCTCAAATCTGTCCTTGCCTCGTGGTGAGGCCCCGAGTGGCCATGCAGAAAGGGAGGCATGCAGCTCTTTCCATGTGCTCTTAGTCGCTATTTTGATTTATTTTAAAGGAAGTACCCTTTTCAGGACTCCTATCCCCCTCGGGTGAGCATCATTTTAGTTCCAAGATCACTGAGTACCTCCACACCCCTGTAGGCCCGCTGAACAACAACGAGGCCCATAGGTCCCACGGAGGTCCTCTGTGTCTGCTGAGTCATGGGCAACACACTGCACTCTTTCTTGTGATATCTTGATTCACAGCACTCGCACAGGTTCAAGAGCAACGTTCAAGCAAGTTCCAACATGCCGTGGAAATCGCACTCAATCCCTAGTCTGAGCTGCACAGAGAAAAACACTAGGCTTCTCCTTCCAATCAGGACCTCCTACCTGAAGTCACCCTGCCTCCAGGAGTAAGACGGCTTGCTTTCCTTTTGCAACTAAAGCACAGTTTTTCCTAGAGCACTGCAGGCCTTTGAAGAGACACGGGCCCAGAGGCCTAGCTAGGGTGTTACTTGGATGAGGCCGTTCACCACATGCAGAACACTCTGCCTCGAGAATGTGATTCAGGGAAGGAACCAATGTGTACTCTGTGTCTCTTTTGAGTTCTTTGAAACCACAGGGATGTATGCTGTTTGTGCCTATGGAAATGGGGGCATGTTGGTAGTAGACTTGCTTTTTCATTTTGAAAGCTCCATTCATGCCGCCTTGAAGATCCCTGAATTCTCTGCTGTTGACAGGCCCCTGGCTATTGTAGGCATTGGTCTGGGAAGAAAATGTGTTTTCTCTGGCTACACAGTGTGCTTCATAGTCCGGTGTGGGACTCATCTTGCCATGCTCTAGAGCTAAAGGGAATCTCAAATCTGTCCTGTCCTCGAGGTAAGGCTCTGAGTAGCCATGCAGAAAGGGAGGCATGCAGCTCTCTCCATGAGCTCTTAGTCGCTGTTCTGCTTTATTTTAAAGGATGTACCCTTTTCAGGAATCCTAGGCCCCTCGGGTGAGCATCATTTTAGTTCCAAGTTCACTGAGTACCTCCACAAACTGTGGCCTGCTGAACAACAACGAGGCCCATAGGTCCCTGGGAGGTACCCTGTGTCTGTTGAGTCATGGGCAACACACTGCACTCTTTCTTAGGATATCTTGATTTCACAGCACTCGCATAGGTTCACGAGCACCGTTTGGGCAAGTTCCAACTTGCTGCGGAAGTCGCACACATTCCCTAGTCTGAGCTACACTGAGAAAAACACTAGGCTGCGCCTTCCTTCCAGGACCTCCTACCTGAAGTCACCCTGCCTGCAAGAGAATGACGCCTTGCGTTCCTATTGCAGCAAGAGCACAATTTTTCCTATAGCACTGCAAGCTTTTGAAGAGGCACGGGCCCACAGGCCTAGCTAGGGCGTTCCTTGGTTGTGGCAGTTCTCTAGATGCAGAACACCCTGCCAGGCGATTTTGATTCAGGGAAGGAACTAGTGGGTACGCGGTGTCTCTTTTGTCTTGTTAGAAACCACAGGGATGTATGCTGCCTGTGCCTATGGAAATGGGGGCATGTTGGTAGTAGACTTCCTTATCCATTTTGATAGCTCCATTCATGCTGCCTTGAAGCTCCCTGAAATTCTCTGCTCTTGACAGGCCCCTGGCTGTTGTAGGCATTGGTCTGGGAAGAAAATGTGTTGTCTCTGGCTACACACGGAGCTTTAGTGGCCTGGGCGGAACTCATCATGCCATGCTCTATAGCTAAAGGGAATCTCAACCTGAGTCCTTGCCCTGAGGTAAGGCCCTGAGTAGCCATGCAGAAAGGGAGGCAGGCAGCTCTTTCCATGAGCTCTTAGTCGCTGTTCTGCTTTATTTTAAAGGAAGTACCCTTTTCAGCATTCCTAGGACGCTCGGGGGAGCATCATTTTCGTTCCAAGATCCCTGACTACTTCCACACCTTGTTGGCTTGCTGAGAAACAACGAAGCCCATAGGTCTCTCGGAGGTCCTCTGGGTCTGCTGAGTCATGGGCAACACACTGCACTCTTTCTTGGGACATCTTGATTTACCCACACTCGCACAGATTCATGAGCACTGTTCTAATAAATTCCAGCATGCCGTGGAAGTCGCACTCATTCCCTAGTCTAGGCTGCACTGAGAAAAACACTAGGCTTCTCCTTCCATCCAGGACCTCCTAGCTGAAGTCACCCTGCCTCCAGGAGAAAGACGCCTTGCGTTCCTATTGCAACTAAAGCACAGTTTTTCCTACAGCACTGAAGGCTTTTGAAGAGGCACGGGTTTAGGGGCCTAGCTAGGGCGTTCCTTGGTTGAGGCGGTTCACTACATGCAGAACACCCTACATCGAGAAGTTGATTCAGGGAAGCAACCAGTGTGTACTCTGTGTCTCTTTTGACTTGTTTGAAACCACAGGGATGTATGCTGTTTTTGCCTATGGAAATGGGGTCATGTTGGTAGTAGACTTCCTTATCCATTTTGATAGCTCCATTCATGTTGCCTTGAAGCTCCATGAAATTCTCTGCTGTGGACAGGCCCCTGGCTATTGTAGGCATTGGTCTGGGAAGAAAATGTGTTTTCTCTGGCTACACACGGAGCTTTAGAGGCCTGGGCGGAACTCATCATGCCATGCTCTAGAGCTAAAGGGAGCCTCAACGCGAGTCCTTGCCTCGAGGTAAGGCCCTGAGTAGCCATGGGGAAAGAGAGGCATGCAGCTCTTTCCATGAGCTCATAGTCGCTGTTCTGCTTTATTTTAAAGGAAGGACCCTTTTCAGCACTCCTAGGACCCTCGAGGGAGCATTTTCGTTCCAATATCCCTGACTACCTCCACACCTCTGTAGCCCTGCTGAGAACAACGTGGACCATAGGTCCCTCGGAGGTCTTCTGTGTCTGCTGAATCATGGGCAACACACTGCACTCTTTCTTGTGATATCTTGATTCACAGCACTCGCACAGGTTCACGAGCACTGTTTTGGCAAGATCCAACTTGCTGTGGAAGTCTCACACATTCCCTAGTCTGAGCTGAACTGAGAAAAACACTAGGCTTCACCTTCCTTCCAGGACCTCCTACCTGAAGTCACCCTGCCTCCAGGAAAAAATCGGTTGCGTTCGTATTGCAACTAAAGCACAGTCTTTCCTGTAGCACCCGGGCGTGTAGCAGTTTCCATGAGGCCGTAGTCGCTTATCTTCAGCATTTTAACGCCAGTACGCTTTTCAGGCTTTTGAAGAGGCACCGGCCCCAGGCCTAACTAGGGCGTTCCTTGGTTGAGGCGGTTCACTACATGCAGAACACCCTGCCTCGAGAATTTGATTCAGGGAAGGAACGAGTGTGTATTCTGTGTCTCTTTTGAGTTGTTTGAAACCACAGGGATGTATGCTGTTTGTGCCTATGGAAATGGGCTCATGTTGGTAGTAGACTTCCTTATCCATTTTGATATCTCCATTCAGGCTGCCTTGAAGCTCCCTGAAATTCTCTGCTGTTCACAGGCCCCTGGCTATTGTACGCATTGGTCTGGGAAGAAAATGTGTTTTCTCTGGCTACACAGTGTGCTTCATAGTCCGCGGTGGGACTCATCTTGCCATGCTCTAGAGTTAAAGGGAATCTCAAATCTGTCCTTGCCTCGTGGTGAGGCCCCGAGTGGCCATGCAGAAAGGGAGGCATGCAGCTCTTTCCATGTGCTCTTAGTCGCTATTTTGATTTATTTTAAAGGAAGTACCCTTTTCAGGACTCCTATCCCCCTCGGGTGAGCATCATTTTAGTTCCAAGATCACTGAGTACCTCCACACCCCTGTAGGCCCGCTGAACAACAACGAGGCCCATAGGTCCCACGGAGGTCCTCTGTGTCTGCTGAGTCATGGGCAACACACTGCACTCTTTCTTGTGATATCTTGATTCACAGCACTCGCACAGGTTCAAGAGCAACGTTCAAGCAAGTTCCAACATGCCGTGGAAATCGCACTCAATCCCTAGTCTGAGCTGCACAGAGAAAAACACTAGGCTTCTCCTTCCAATCAGGACCTCCTACCTGAAGTCACCCTGCCTCCAGGAGTAAGACGGCTTGCTTTCCTTTTGCAACTAAAGCACAGTTTTTCCTATAGCACTGCAGGCTTTTGAAGAGACACGGGCCCAGAGGCCTAGCTAGGGTGTTACTTGGATGAGGCCGTTCACCACATGCAGAACACTCTGCCTCGAGAATGTGATTCAGGGAAGGAACCAATGTGTACTCTGTGTCTCTTTTGAGTTCTTTGAAACCACAGGGATGTATGCTGTTTGGGCCTATGGAAATGGGGGCATGTTGGTAGTAGACTTGCTTTTTCATTTTGAAAGCTCCATTCATGCTGCCTTGAAGATCCCTGAATTCTCTGCTGTTGACAGGCCCCTAGCTATTGTAGGCATTGGTCTGGGAAGAAAATGTGTTTTCTCTGGCTACACACGGAGCTTTAGTGGCCTGGGCGGAACTCATCATGCCATGCTCTAGAGCTAAAGGGAGCCTCAACGCGAGTCCTTGCCTCGAGGTAAGGCCCTGAGTAGCCATGGGGAAAGAGAGGCATGCAGCTCTTTCCATGAGCTCATAGACGCTGTTCTGCTTTATTTTAAAGGAAGGACCCTTTTCAGCACTCCTAGGACCCTCGAGGGAGCATTTTCGTTCCAATATCCCTGACTACCTCCACACCTCTGTAGCCCTGCTGAGAACAACGTGGACCATAGGTCCCTCGGAGGTCTTCTGTGTCTGCTGAATCATGGGCAACACACTGCACTCTTTCTTGTGATATCTTGATTCACAGCACTCGCACAGGTTCACGAGCACTGTTTTGGCAAGATCCAACTTGCTGTGGAAGTCTCACACATTCCCTAGTCTGAGCTGAACTGAGAAAAACACTAGGCTTCACCTTCCTTCCAGGACCTCCTACCTGAAGTCACCCTGCCTCCAGGAAAAAATCGGTTGCGTTCGTATTGCAACTAAAGCACAGTCTTTCCTGTGGCACCCGGGCGTGTATCAATTTCCATGAGGCCGTAGTCGCTTATCTTCAGCATTTTAACGCCAGTACGCTTTTCAGGCTTTTGAAGAGGCACCGGCCCCAGGCCTAACTAGGGCGTTCCTTGGTTGAGGCGGTTCACTACATGCAGAACACCCTGCCTCGAGAATTTGATTCAGGGAAGGAACCAGTGTGTACTCTGTGTCTCTTTTGAGTTGTTTGAAACCACAGGGATGTATGCTGTTTTTGCCTATGGAAATGGGCTCATGTTGGTAGTAGACTTCCTTATCCATTTTGATAGCTCCATTCAGGCTGCCTTGAAGCTCCCTGAAATACTCTGCTGTTCACAGGCCCCTGGCTATTGTACGCATTGGTCTGGGAAGAAAATGTGTTTTCTCTGGCTACACAGTGTGCTTCATAGTCCGCGGTGGGACTCATCTTGCCATGCTCTAGAGTTAAAGGGAATCTCAAATCTGTCCTTGCCTCGTGGTGAGGCCCCGAGTGGCCATGCAGAAAGGGAGGCATGCAGCTCTTTCCATGTGCTCTTAGTCGCTATTTTGATTTATTTTAAAGGAAGTACCCTTTTCAGGACTCCTATCCCCCTCGGGTGAGCATCATTTTAGTTCCAAGATCACTGAGTACCTCCACACCCCTGTAGGCCCGCTGAACAACAACGAGGCCCATAGGTCCCACGGAGGTCCTCTGTGTCTGCTGAGTCATGGGCAACACACTGCACTCTTTCTTGTGATATCTTGATTCACAGCACTCGCACAGGTTCAAGAGCAACGTTCAAGCAAGTTCCAACATGCCGTGGAAATCGCACTCAATCCCTAGTCTGAGCTGCACAGAGAAAAACACTAGGCTTCTCCTTCCAATCAGGACCTCCTACCTGAAGTCACCCTGCCTCCAGGAGTAAGACGGCTTGCTTTCCTTTTGCAACTAAAGCACAGTTTTTCCTAGAGCACTGCAGGCCTTTGAAGAGACACGGGCCCAGAGGCCTAGCTAGGGTGTTACTTGGATGAGGCCGTTCACCACATGCAGAACACTCTGCCTCGAGAATGTGATTCAGGGAAGGAACCAATGTGTACTCTGTGTCTCTTTTGAGTTCTTTGAAACCACAGGGATGTATGCTGTTTGTGCCTATGGAAATGGGGGCATGTTGGTAGTAGACTTGCTTTTTCATTTTGAAAGCTCCATTCATGCCGCCTTGAAGATCCCTGAATTCTCTGCTGTTGACAGGCCCCTGGCTATTGTAGGCATTGGTCTGGGAAGAAAATGTGTTTTCTCTGGCTACACAGTGTGCTTCATAGTCCGGTGTGGGACTCATCTTGCCATGCTCTAGAGCTAAAGGGAATCTCAAATCTGTCCTGTCCTCGAGGTAAGGCTCTGAGTAGCCATGCAGAAAGGGAGGCATGCAGCTCTCTCCATGAGCTCTTAGTCGCTGTTCTGCTTTATTTTAAAGGATGTACCCTTTTCAGGAATCCTAGGCCCCTCGGGTGAGCATCATTTTAGTTCCAAGTTCACTGAGTACCTCCACAAACTGTGGCCTGCTGAACAACAACGAGGCCCATAGGTCCCTGGGAGGTCCCCTGTGTCTGTTGAGTCATGGGCAACACACTGCACTCTTTCTTAGGATATCTTGATTTCACAGCACTCGCATAGGTTCACGAGCACCGTTTGGGCAAGTTCCAACTTGCTGCGGAAGTCGCACACATTCCCTAGTCTGAGCTACAGTGAGACAAACACTAGGCTGCGCCTTCCTTCCAGGACCTCCTACCTGAAGTCACCCTGCCTGCAAGAGAATGACGCCTTGCGTTCCTATTGCAGCAAGAGCACAATTTTTCCTATAGCACTGCAAGCTTTTGAAGAGGCACGGGCCCACAGGCCTAGCTAGGGCGTTCCTTGGTTGTGGCAGTTCTCTAGATGCAGAACACCCTGCCAGGCGATTTTGATTCAGGGAAGGAACTAGTGGGTACGCGGTGTCTCTTTTGTCTTGTTAGAAACCACAGGGATGTATGCTGCCTGTGCCTATGGAAATGGGGGCATGTTGGTAGTAGACTTCCTTATCCATTTTGATAGCTCCATTCATGCTGCCTTGAAGCTCCCTGAAATTCTCTGCTCTTGACAGGCCCCTGGCTGTTGTAGGCATTGGTCTGGGAAGAAAATGTGTTGTCTCTGGCTACACACGGAGCTTTAGTGGCCTGGGCGGAACTCATCATGCCATGCTCTATAGCTAAAGGGAATCTCAACCTGAGTCCTTGCCCTGAGGTAAGGCCCTGAGTAGCCATGCAGAAAGGGAGGCAGGCAGCTCTTTCCATGAGCTCTTAGTCGCTGTTCTGCTTTATTTTAAAGGAAGTACCCTTTTCAGCATTCCTAGGACGCTCGGGGGAGCATCATTTTCGTTCCAAGATCCCTGACTACTTCCACACCTTGTTGGCTTGCTGAGAAACAACGAAGCCCATAGGTCTCTCGGAGGTCCTCTGGGTCTGCTGAGTCATGGGCAACACACTGCACTCTTTCTTGGGACATCTTGATTTACCCACACTCGCACAGATTCATGAGCACTGTTCTAATAAATTCCAGCATGCCGTGGAAGTCGCACTCATTCCCTAGTCTGGGCTGCACTGAGAAAAACACTAGGCTTCTCCTTCCATCCAGGACCTCCTAGCTGAAGTCACCCTGCCTCCAGGAGAAAGACGCCTTGCGTTCCTATTGCAACTAAAGCACAGTTTTTCCTACAGCACTGAAGGCTTTTGAAGAGGCACGGGTTTAGGGGCCTAGCTAGGGCGTTCCTTGGTTGAGGCGGTTCACTACATGCAGAACACCCTACATCGAGAAGTTGATTCAGGGAAGCAACCAGTGTGTACTCTGTGTCTCTTTTGACTTGTTTGAAACCACAGGGATGTATGCTGTTTTTGCCTATGGAAATGGGGTCATGTTGGTAGTAGACTTCCTTATCCATTTTGATAGCTCCATTCATGTTGCCTTGAAGCTCCATGAAATTCTCTGCTGTGGACAGGCCCCTGGCTATTGTAGGCATTGGTCTGGGAAGAAAATGTGTTTTCTCTGGCTACACACGGAGCTTTAGAGGCCTGGGCGGAACTCATCATGCCATGCTCTAGAGCTAAAGGGAGCCTCAACGCGAGTCCTTGCCTCGAGGTAAGGCCCTGAGTAGCCATGGGGAAAGAGAGGCATGCAGCTCTTTCCATGAGCTCATAGTCGCTGTTCTGCTTTATTTTAAAGGAAGGACCCTTTTCAGCACTCCTAGGACCCTCGAGGGAGCATTTTCGTTCCAATATCCCTGACTACCTCCACACCTCTGTAGCCCTGCTGAGAACAACGTGGACCATAGGTCCCTCGGAGGTCTTCTGTGTCTGCTGAATCATGGGCAACACACTGCACTCTTTCTTGTGATATCTTGATTCACAGCACTCGCACAGGTTCACGAGCACTGTTTCGGCAAGATCCAACTTGCTGTGGAAGTCTCACACATTCCCTAGTCTGAGCTGAACTGAGAAAAACACTAGGCTTCACCTTCCTTCCAGGACCTCCTACCTGAAGTCACCCTGCCTCCAGGAAAAAATCGGTTGCGTTCGTATTGCAACTAAAGCACAGTCTTTCCTGTAGCACCCGGGTGTGTAGCAGTTTCCATGAGGCCGTAGTCGCTTATCTTCAGCATTTTAACGCCAGTACGCTTTTCAGGCTTTTGAAGAGGCACCGGCCCCAGGCCTAACTAGGGCGTTCCTTGGTTGAGGCGGTTCACTACATGCAGAACACCCTGCCTCGAGAATTTGATTCAGGGAAGGAACGAGTGTGTACTCTGTGTCTCTTTTGAGTTGTTTGAAACCACAGGGATGTATGCTGTTTGTGCCTATGGAAATGGGCTCATGTTGGTAGTAGACTTCCTTATCCATTTTGATATCTCCATTCAGGCTGCCTTGAAGCTCCCTGAAATTCTCTGCTGTTCACAGGCCCCTGGCTATTGTACGCATTGGTCTGGGAATAAAATGTGTTTTCTCTGGCTACACAGTGTGCTTCATAGTCCGCGGTGGGACTCATCTTGCCATGCTCTAGAGTTAAAGGGAATCTCAAATCTGTCCTTGCCTCGTGGTGAGGCCCCGAGTGGCCATGCAGAAAGGGAGGCATGCAGCTCTTTCCATGTGCTCTTAGTCGCTATTTTGATTTATTTTAAAGGAAGTGCCCTTTTCAGGACTCCTATCCCCCTCGGGTGAGCATCATTTTAGTTCCAAGATCACTGAGTACCTCCACACCCCTGTAGGCCCGCTGAACAACAACGAGGCCCATAGGTCCCACGGAGGTCCTCTGTGTCTGCTGAGTCATGGGCAACACACTGCACTCTTTCTTGTGATATCTTGATTCACAGCACTCGCACAGGTTCAAGAGCAACGTTCAAGCAAGTTCCAACATGCCGTGGAAATCGCACTCAATCCCTAGTCTGAGCTGCACAGAGAAAAACACTAGGCTTCTCCTTCCAATCAGGACCTCCTACCTGAAGTCACCCTGCCTCCAGGAGTAAGACGGCTTGCTTTCCTTTTGCAACTAAAGCACAGTTTTTCCTATAGCACTGCAGGCTTTTGAAGAGACACGGGCCCAGAGGCCTAGCTAGGGTGTTACTTGGATGAGGCCGTTCACCACATGCAGAACACTCTGCCTCGAGAATGTGATTCAGGGAAGGAACCAATGTGTACTCTGTGTCTCTTTTGAGTTCTTTGAAACCACAGGGATGTATGCTGTTTGGGCCTATGGAAATGGGGGCATGTTGGTAGTAGACTTGCTTTTTCATTTTGAAAGCTCCATTCATGCTGCCTTGAAGATCCCTGAATTCTCTGCTGTTGACAGGCCCCTAGCTATTGTAGGCATTGGTCTGGGAAGAAAATGTGTTTTCTCTGGCTACACACGGAGCTTTAGTGGCCTGGGCGGAACTCATCATGCCATGCTCTAGAGCTAAAGGGAGCCTCAACGCGAGTCCTTGCCTCGAGGTAAGGCCCTGAGTAGCCATGGGGAAAGAGAGGCATGCAGCTCTTTCCATGAGCTCATAGACGCTGTTCTGCTTTATTTTAAAGGAAGGACCCTTTTCAGCACTCCTAGGACCCTCGAGGGAGCATTTTCGTTCCAATATCCCTGACTACCTCCACACCTCTGTAGCCCTGCTGAGAACAACGTGGACCATAGGTCCCTCGGAGGTCTTCTGTGTCTGCTGAATCATGGGCAACACACTGCACTCTTTCTTGTGATATCTTGATTCACAGCACTCGCACAGGTTCACGAGCACTGTTTTGGCAAGATCCAACTTGCTGTGGAAGTCTCACACATTCCCTAATCTGAGCTGAACTGAGAAAAACACTAGGCTTCACCTTCCTTCCAGGACCTCCTACCTGAAGTCACCCTGCCTCCAGGAAAAAATCGGTTGCGTTCGTATTGCAACTAAAGCACAGTCTTTCCTGTAGCACCCGGGCGTGTAGCAATTTCCATGAGGCCGTAGTCGCTTATCTTCAGCATTTTAACGCCAGTACGCTTTTCAGGCTTTTGAAGAGGCACCGGCCCCAGGCCTAACTAGGGCGTTCCTTGGTTGAGGCGGTTCACTACATGCAGAACACCCTGCCTCGAGAATTTGATTCAGGGAAGGAACCAGTGTGTACTCTGTGTCTCTTTTTAGTTGTTTGAAACCACAGGGATGTATGCTGTTTTTGCCTATGGAAATGGGCTCATGTTGGTAGTAGACTTCCTTATCCATTTTGATAGCTCCATTCAGGCTGCCTTGAAGCTCCCTGAAATACTCTGCTGTTCACAGGCCCCTGGCTATTGTACGCATTGGTCTGGGAAGAAAATGTGTTTTCTCTGGCTACACAGTGTGCTTCATAGTCCGCGGTGGGACTCATCTTGCCATGCTCTAGAGTTAAAGGGAATCTCAAATCTGTCCTTGCCTCGTGGTGAGGCCCCGAGTGGCCATGCAGAAAGGGAGGCATGCAGCTCTTTCCATGTGCTCTTAGTCGCTATTTTGATTTATTTTAAAGGAAGTACCCTTTTCAGGACTCCTATCCCCCTCGGGTGAGCATCATTTTAGTTCCAAGATCACTGAGTACCTCCACACCCCTGTAGGCCCGCTGAACAACAACGAGGCCCATAGGTCCCACGGAGGTCCTCTGTGTCTGCTGAGTCATGGGCAACACACTGCACTCTTTCTTGTGATATCTTGATTCACAGCACTCGCACAGGTTCAAGAGCAACGTTCAAGCAAGTTCCAACATGCCGTGGAAATCGCACTCAATCCCTAGTCTGAGCTGCACAGAGAAAAACACTAGGCTTCTCCTTCCAATCAGGACCTCCTACCTGAAGTCACCCTGCCTCCAGGAGTAAGACGGCTTGCTTTCCTTTTGCAACTAAAGCACAGTTTTTCCTAGAGCACTGCAGGCCTTTGAAGAGACACGGGCCCAGAGGCCTAGCTAGGGTGTTACTTGGATGAGGCCGTTCACCACATGCAGAACACTCTGCCTCGAGAATGTGATTCAGGGAAGGAACCAATGTGTACTCTGTGTCTCTTTTGAGTTCTTTGAAACCACAGGGATGTATGCTGTTTGTGCCTATGGAAATGGGGGCATGTTGGTAGTAGACTTGCTTTTTCATTTTGAAAGCTCCATTCATGCCGCCTTGAAGATCCCTGAATTCTCTGCTGTTGACAGGCCCCTGGCTATTGTAGGCATTGGTCTGGGAAGAAAATGTGTTTTTTCTGGCTACACAGTGTGCTTCATAGTCCGGTGTGGGACTCATCTTGCCATGCTCTAGAGCTAAAGGGAATCTCAAATCTGTCCTGTCCTCGAGGTAAGGCTCTGAGTAGCCATGCATAAAGGGAGGCATGCAGCTCTCTCCATGAGCTCTTAGTCGCTGTTCTGCTTTATTTTAAAGGATGTACCCTTTTCAGGAATCCTAGGCCCCTCGGGTGAGCATCATTTTAGTTCCAAGTTCACTGAGTACCTCCACAAACTGTGGCCTGCTGAACAACAACGAGGCCCATAGGTCCCTGGGAGGTACCCTGTGTCTGTTGAGTCATGGGCAACACACTGCACTCTTTCTTAGGATATCTTGATTTCACAGCACTCGCATAGGTTCACGAGCACCGTTTGGGCAAGTTCCAACTTGCTGCGGAAGTCGCACACATTCCCTAGTCTGAGCTACACTGAGAAAAACACTAGGCTGCGCCTTCCTTCCAGGACCTCCTACCTGAAGTCACCCTGCCTGCAAGAGAATGACGCCTTGCGTTCCTATTGCAACAAGAGCACAATTTTTCCTATAGCACTGCAAGCTTTTGAAGAGGCACGGGCCCACAGGCCTAGCTAGGGCGTTCCTTGGTTGTGGCAGTTCTCTAGATGCAGAACACCCTGCCAGGCGATTTTGATTCAGGGAAGGAACTAGTGGGTACGCGGTGTCTCTTTTGTCTTGTTAGAAACCACAGGGATGTATGCTGCCTGTGCCTATGGAAATGGGGGCATGTTGGTAGTAGACTTCCTTATCCATTTTGATAGCTCCATTCATGTTGCCTTGAAGCTCCCTGAAATTCTCTGCTCTTGACAGGCCCCTGGCTGTTGTAGGCATTGGTCTGGGAAGAAAATGTGTTGTCTCTGGCTACACACGGAGCTTTAGTGGCCTGGGCGGAACTCATCATGCCATGCTCTAGAGCTAAAGGGAATCTCAACCTGAGTCCTTGCCCTGAGGTAAGGCCCTGAGTAGCCATGCAGAAAGGGAGGCAGGCAGCTCTTTCCATGAGCTCTTAGTCGCTGTTCTGCTTTATTTTAAAGGAAGTACCCTTTTCAGCATTCCTAGGACGCTCGGGGGAGCATCATTTTCGTTCCAAGATCCCTGACTACTTCCACACCTTGTTGGCTTGCTGAGAAACAACGAAGCCCATAGGTCTCTCGGAGGTCCTCTGGGTCTGCTGAGTCATGGGCAACACACTGCACTCTTTCTTGGGACATCTTGATTTACCCACACTCGCACAGATTCATGAGCACTGTTCTAATAAATTCCAGCATGCCGTGGAAGTCGCACTCATTCCCTAGTCTGGGCTGCACTGAGAAAAACACTAGGCTTCTCCTTCCATCCAGGACCTCCTAGCTGAAGTCACCCTGCCTCCAGGAGAAAGACGCCTTGCGTTCCTATTGCAACTAAAGCACAGTTTTTCCTACAGCACTGAAGGCTTTTGAAGAGGCACGGGTTTAGGGGCCTAGCTAGGGCGTTCCTTGGTTGAGGCGGTTCACTACATGCAGAACACCCTACATCGAGAAGTTGATTCAGGGAAGCAACCAGTGTGTACTCTGTGTCTCTTTTGACTTGTTTGAAACCACAGGGATGTATGCTGTTTTTGCCTATGGAAATGGGGTCATGTTGGTAGTAGACTTCCTTATCCATTTTGATAGCTCCATTCATGTTGCCTTGAAGCTCCATGAAATTCTCTGCTGTGGACAGGCCCCTGGCTATTGTAGGCATTGGTCTGGGAAGAAAATGTGTTTTCTCTGGCTACACACGGAGCTTTAGAGGCCTGGGCGGAACTCATCATGCCATGCTCTAGAGCTAAAGGGAGCCTCAACGCGAGTCCTTGCCTCGAGGTAAGGCCCTGAGTAGCCATGGGGAAAGAGAGGCATGCAGCTCTTTCCATGAGCTCATAGTCGCTGTTCTGCTTTATTTTAAAGGAAGGACCCTTTTCAGCACTCCTAGGACCCTCGAGGGAGCATTTTCGTTCCAATATCCCTGACTACCTCCACACCTCTGTAGCCCTGCTGAGAACAACGTGGACCATAGGTCCCTCGGAGGTCTTCTGTGTCTGCTGAATCATGGGCAACACACTGCACTCTTTCTTGTGATATCTTGATTCACAGCACTCGCACAGGTTCACGAGCACTGTTTCGGCAAGATCCAACTTGCTGTGGAAGTCTCACACATTCCCTAGTCTGAGCTGAACTGAGAAAAACACTAGGCTTCACCTTCCTTCCAGGACCTCCTACCTGAAGTCACCCTGCCTCCAGGAAAAAATCGGTTGCGTTCGTATTGCAACTAAAGCACAGTCTTTCCTGTAGCACCCGGGCGTGTAGCAGTTTCCATGAGGCCGTAGTCGCTTATCTTCAGCATTTTAACGCCAGTACGCTTTTCAGGCTTTTGAAGAGGCACCGGCCCCAGGCCTAACTAGGGCGTTCCTTGGTTGAGGCGGTTCACTACATGCAGAACACCCTGCCTCGAGAATTTGATTCAGGGAAGGAACGAGTGTGTACTCTGTGTCTCTTTTGAGTTGTTTGAAACCACAGGGATGTATGCTGTTTGTGCCTATGGAAATGGGCTCATGTTGGTAGTAGACTTCCTTATCCATTTTGATATCTCCATTCAGGCTGCCTTGAAGCTCCCTGAAATTCTCTGCTGTTCACAGGCCCCTGGCTATTGTACGCATTGGTCTGGGAAGAAAATGTGTTTTCTCTGGCTACACAGTGTGCTTCATAGTCCGCGGTGGGACTCATCTTGCCATGCTCTAGAGTTAAAGGGAATCTCAAATCTGTCCTTGCCTCGTGGTGAGGCCCCGAGTGGCCATGCAGAAAGGGAGGCATGCAGCTCTTTCCATGTGCGCTTAGTCGCTATTTTGATTTATTTTAAAGGAAGTACCCTTTTCAGGACTCCTATCCCCCTCGGGTGAGCATCATTTTAGTTCCAAGATCACTGAGTACCTCCACACCCCTGTAGGCCCGCTGAACAACAACGAGGCCCATAGGTCCCACGGAGGTCCTCTGTGTCTGCTGAGTCATGGGCAACACACTGCACTCTTTCTTGTGATATCTTGATTCACAGCACTCGCACAGGTTCAAGAGCAACGTTCAAGCAAGTTCCAACATGCCGTGGAAATCGCACTCAATCCCTAGTCTGAGCTGCACAGAGAAAAACACTAGGCTTCTCCTTCCAATCAGGACCTCCTACCTGAA
Organism: Balaenoptera physalus; assembly: GCF_965194825.1. Lineage (NCBI taxonomy): Eukaryota > Metazoa > Chordata > Mammalia > Artiodactyla > Balaenopteridae > Balaenoptera > Balaenoptera physalus. The sequence goes on along the minus strand of NW_028124409.1, from coordinate 37,129 downwards.
GTCACCCTGCCTCCAGGAGTAAGACGGCTTGCTTTCCTTTTGCAACTAAAGCACAGTTTTTCCTATAGCACTGCAGGCTTTTGAAGAGACAGGGGCCCAGAGGTCTAGCTAGGGTGTTACTTGGATGAGGCCGTTCACCACATGCAGAACACTCTGCCTCGAGAATGTGATTCAGGGAAGGAACCAATGTGTACTCTGTGTCTCTTTTGAGTTCTTTGAAACCACAGGGATGTATGCTGTTTGGGCCTATGGAAATGGGGGCATGTTGGTAGTAGACTTGCTTTTTCATTTTGAAAGCTCCATTCATGCTGCCTTGAAGATCCCTGAATTCTCTGCTGTTGACAGGCCCCTAGCTATTGTAGGCATTGGTCTGGGAAGAAAATGTGTTTTCTCTGGCTACACACGGAGCTTTAGTGGCCTGGGCGGAACTCATCATGCCATGCTCTAGAGCTAAAGGGAGCCTCAACGCGAGTCCTTGCCTCGAGGTAAGGCCCTGAGTAGCCATGGGGAAAGAGAGGCATGCAGCTCTTTCCATGAGCTCATAGACGCTGTTCTGCTTTATTTTAAAGGAAGGACCCTTTTCAGCACTCCTAGGACCCTCGAGGGAGCATTTTCGTTCCAATATCCCTGACTACCTCCACACCTCTGTAGCCCTGCTGAGAACAACGTGGACCATAGGTCCCTCGGAGGTCTTCTGTGTCTGCTGAATCATGGGCAACACACTGCACTCTTTCTTGTGATATCTTGATTCACAGCACTCGCACAGGTTCACGAGCACTGTTTTGGCAAGATCCAACTTGCTGTGGAAGTCTCACACATTCCCTAGTCTGAGCTGAACTGAGAAAAACACTAGGCTTCACCTTCCTTCCAGGACCTCCTACCTGAAGTCACCCTGCCTCCAGGAAAAAATCGGTTGCGTTCGTATTGCAACTAAAGCACAGTCTTTCCTGTGGCACCCGGGCGTGTATCAATTTCCATGAGGCCGTAGTCGCTTATCTTCAGCATTTTAACGCCAGTACGCTTTTCAGGCTTTTGAAGAGGCACCGGCCCCAGGCCTAACTAGGGCGTTCCTTGGTTGAGGCGGTTCACTACATGCAGAACACCCTGCCTCGAGAATTTGATTCAGGGAAGGAACCAGTGTGTACTCTGTGTCTCTTTTGAGTTGTTTGAAACCACAGGGATGTATGCTGTTTTTGCCTATGGAAATGGGCTCATGTTGGTAGTAGACTTCCTTATCCATTTTGATAGCTCCATTCAGGCTGCCTTGAAGCTCCCTGAAATACTCTGCTGTTCACAGGCCCCTGGCTATTGTACGCATTGGTCTGGGAAGAAAATGTGTTTTCTCTGGCTACACAGTGTGCTTCATAGTCCGCGGTGGGACTCATCTTGCCATGCTCTAGAGTTAAAGGGAATCTCAAATCTGTCCTTGCCTCGTGGTGAGGCCCCGAGTGGCCATGCAGAAAGGGAGGCATGCAGCTCTTTCCATGTGCTCTTAGTCGCTATTTTGATTTATTTTAAAGGAAGTACCCTTTTCAGGACTCCTATCCCCCTCGGGTGAGCATCATTTTAGTTCCAAGATCACTGAGTACCTCCACACCCCTGTAGGCCCGCTGAACAACAACGAGGCCCATAGGTCCCACGGAGGTCCTCTGTGTCTGCTGAGTCATGGGCAACACACTGCACTCTTTCTTGTGATATCTTGATTCACAGCACTCGCACAGGTTCAAGAGCAACGTTCAAGCAAGTTCCAACATGCCGTGGAAATCGCACTCAATCCCTAGTCTGAGCTGCACAGAGAAAAACACTAGGCTTCTCCTTCCAATCAGGACCTCCTACCTGAAGTCACCCTGCCTCCAGGAGTAAGACGGCTTGCTTTCCTTTTGCAACTAAAGCACAGTTTTTCCTAGAGCACTGCAGGCCTTTGAAGAGACACGGGCCCAGAGGCCTAGCTAGGGTGTTACTTGGATGAGGCCGTTCACCACATGCAGAACACTCTGCCTCGAGAATGTGATTCAGGGAAGGAACCAATGTGTACTCTGTGTCTCTTTTGAGTTCTTTGAAACCACAGGGATGTATGCTGTTTGTGCCTATGGAAATGGGGGCATGTTGGTAGTAGACTTGCTTTTTCATTTTGAAAGCTCCATTCATGCCGCCTTGAAGATCCCTGAATTCTCTGCTGTTGACAGGCCCCTGGCTATTGTAGGCATTGGTCTGGGAAGAAAATGTGTTTTCTCTGGCTACACAGTGTGCTTCATAGTCCGGTGTGGGACTCATCTTGCCATGCTCTAGAGCTAAAGGGAATCTCAAATCTGTCCTGTCCTCGAGGTAAGGCTCTGAGTAGCCATGCAGAAAGGGAGGCATGCAGCTCTCTCCATGAGCTCTTAGTCGCTGTTCTGCTTTATTTTAAAGGATGTACCCTTTTCAGGAATCCTAGGCCCCTCGGGTGAGCATCATTTTAGTTCCAAGTTCACTGAGTACCTCCACAAACTGTGGCCTGCTGAACAACAACGAGGCCCATAGGTCCCTGGGAGGTACCCTGTGTCTGTTGAGTCATGGGCAACACACTGCACTCTTTCTTAGGATATCTTGATTTCACAGCACTCGCATAGGTTCACGAGCACCGTTTGGGCAAGTTCCAACTTGCTGCGGAAGTCGCACACATTCCCTAGTCTGAGCTACACTGAGAAAAACACTAGGCTGCGCCTTCCTTCCAGGACCTCCTACCTGAAGTCACCCTGCCTGCAAGAGAATGACGCCTTGCGTTCCTATTGCAACAAGAGCACAATTTTTCCTATAGCACTGCAAGCTTTTGAAGAGGCACGGGCCCACAGGCCTAGCTAGCGCGTTCCTTGGTTGTGGCAGTTCTCTAGATGCAGAACACCCTGCCAGGCGATTTTGATTCAGGGAAGGAACTAGTGGGTACGCGGTGTCTCTTTTGTCTTGTTAGAAACCACAGGGATGTATGCTGCCTGTGCCTATGGAAATGGGGGCATGTTGGTAGTAGACTTCTTTATCCATTTTGATAGCTCCATTCATGCTGCCTTGAAGCTCCCTGAAATTCTCTGCTCTTGACAGGCCCCTGGCTGTTGTAGGCATTGGTCTGGGAAGAAAATGTGTTGTCTCTGGCTACACACGGAGCTTTAGTGGCCTGGGCGGAACTCATCATGCCATGCTCTAGAGCTAAAGGGAATCTCAACCTGAGTCCTTGCCCTGAGGTAAGGCCCTGAGTAGCCATGCAGAAAGGGAGGCAGGCAGCTCTTTCCATGAGCTCTTAGTCGCTGTTCTGCTTTATTTTAAAGGAAGTACCCTTTTCAGCATTCCTAGGACGCTCGGGGGAGCATCATTTTCGTTCCAAGATCCCTGACTACTTCCACACCTTGTTGGCTTGCTGAGAAACAACGAAGCCCATAGGTCTCTCGGAGGTCCTCTGGGTCTGCTGAGTCATGGGCAACACACTGCACTCTTTCTTGGGACATCTTGATTTACCCACACTCGCACAGATTCATGAGCACTGTTCTAATAAATTCCAGCATGCCGTGGAAGTCGCACTCATTCCCTAGTCTGGGCTGCACTGAGAAAAACACTAGGCTTCTCCTTCCATCCAGGACCTCCTAGCTGAAGTCACCCTGCCTCCAGGAGAAAGACGCCTTGCGTTCCTATTGCAACTAAAGCACAGTTTTTCCTACAGCACTGAAGGCTTTTGAAGAGGCACGGGTTTAGGGGCCTAGCTAGGGCGTTCCTTGGTTGAGGCGGTTCACTACATGCAGAACACCCTACATCGAGAAGTTGATTCAGGGAAGCAACCAGTGTGTACTCTGTGTCTCTTTTGACTTGTTTGAAACCACAGGGATGTATGCTGTTTTTGCCTATGGAAATGGGGTCATGTTGGTAGTAGACTTCCTTATCCATTTTGATAGCTCCATTCATGTTGCCTTGAAGCTCCATGAAATTCTCTGCTGTGGACAGGCCCCTGGCTATTGTAGGCATTGGTCTGGGAAGAAAATGTGTTTTCTCTGGCTACACACGGAGCTTTAGAGGCCTGGGCGGAACTCATCATGCCATGCTCTAGAGCTAAAGGGAGCCTCAACGCGAGTCCTTGCCTCGAGGTAAGGCCCTGAGTAGCCATGGGGAAAGAGAGGCATGCAGCTCTTTCCATGAGCTCATAGTCGCTGTTCTGCTTTATTTTAAAGGAAGGACCCTTTTCAGCACTCCTAGGACCCTCGAGGGAGCATTTTCGTTCCAATATCCCTGACTACCTCCACACCTCTGTAGCCCTGCTGAGAACAACGTGGACCATAGGTCCCTCGGAGGTCTTCTGTGTCTGCTGAATCATGGGCAACACACTGCACTCTTTCTTGTGATATCTTGATTCACAGCACTCGCACAGGTTCACGAGCACTGTTTCGGCAAGATCCAACTTGCTGTGGAAGTCTCACACATTCCCTAGTCTGAGCTGAACTGAGAAAAACACTAGGCTTCACCTTCCTTCCAGGACCTCCTACCTGAAGTCACCCTGCCTCCAGGAAAAAATCGGTTGCGTTCGTATTGCAACTAAAGCACAGTCTTTCCTGTAGCACCCGGGCGTGTAGCAGTTTCCATGAGGCCGTAGTCGCTTATCTTCAGCATTTTAACGCCAGTACGCTTTTCAGGCTTTTGAAGAGGCACCGGCCCCAGGCCTAACTAGGGCGTTCCTTGGTTGAGGCGGTTCACTACATGCAGAACACCCTGCCTCGAGAATTTGATTCAGGGAAGGAACGAGTGTGTACTCTGTGTCTCTTTTGAGTTGTTTGAAACCACAGGGATGTATGCTGTTTGTGCCTATGGAAATGGGCTCATGTTGGTAGTAGACTTCCTTATCCATTTTGATATCTCCATTCAGGCTGCCTTGAAGCTCCCTGAAATTCTCTGCTGTTCACAGGCCCCTGGCTATTGTACGCATTGGTCTGGGAAGAAAATGTGTTTTCTCTGGCTACACAGTGTGCTTCATAGTCCGCGGTGGGACTCATCTTGCCATGCTCTAGAGTTAAAGGGAATCTCAAATCTGTCCTTGCCTCGTGGTGAGGCCCCGAGTGGCCATGCAGAAAGGGAGGCATGCAGCTCTTTCCATTTGCGCTTAGTCGCTATTTTGATTTATTTTAAAGGAAGTACCCTTTTCAGGACTCCTATCCCCCTCGGGTGAGCATCATTTTAGTTCCAAGATCACTGAGTACCTCCACACCCCTGTAGGCCCGCTGAACAACAACGAGGCCCATAGGTCCCACGGAGGTCCTCTGTGTCTGCTGAGTCATGGGCAACACACTGCACTCTTTCTTGTGATATCTTGATTCACAGCACTCGCACAGGTTCAAGAGCAACGTTCAAGCAAGTTCCAACATGCCGTGGAAATCGCACTCAATCCCTAGTCTGAGCTGCACAGAGAAAAACACTAGGCTTCTCCTTCCAATCAGGACCTCCTACCTGAAGTCACCCTGCCTCCAGGAGTAAGACGGCTTGCTTTCCTTTTGCAACTAAAGCACAGTTTTTCCTATAGCACTGCAGGCTTTTGAAGAGACACGGGCCCAGAGGCCTAGCTAGGGTGTTACTTGGATGAGGCCGTTCACCACATGCAGAACACTCTGCCTCGAGAATGTGATTCAGGGAAGGAACCAATGTGTACTCTGTGTCTCTTTTGAGTTCTTTGAAACCACAGGGATGTATGCTGTTTGGGCCTATGGAAATGGGGGCATGTTGGTAGTAGACTTGCTTTTTCATTTTGAAAGCTCCATTCATGCTGCCTTGAAGATCCCTGAATTCTCTGCTGTTGACAGGCCCCTAGCTATTGTAGGCATTGGTCTGGGAAGAAAATGTGTTTTCTCTGGCTACACACGGAGCTTTAGTGGCCTGGGCGGAACTCATCATGCCATGCTCTAGAGCTAAAGGGAGCCTCAACGCGAGTCCTTGCCTCGAGGTAAGGCCCTGAGTAGCCATGGGGAAAGAGAGGCATGCAGCTCTTTCCATGAGCTCATAGACGCTGTTCTGCTTTATTTTAAAGGAAGGACCCTTTTCAGCACTCCTAGGACCCTCGAGGGAGCATTTTCGTTCCAATATCCCTGACTACCTCCACACCTCTGTAGCCCTGCTGAGAACAACGTGGACCATAGGTCCCTCGGAGGTCTTCTGTGTCTGCTGAATCATGGGCAACACACTGCACTCTTTCTTGTGATATCTTGATTCACAGCACTCGCACAGGTTCACGAGCACTGTTTTGGCAAGATCCAACTTGCTGTGGAAGTCTCACACATTCCCTAGTCTGAGCTGAACTGAGAAAAACACTAGGCTTCACCTTCCTTCCAGGACCTCCTACCTGAAGTCACCCTGCCTCCAGGAAAAAATCGGTTGCGTTCGTATTGCAACTAAAGCACAGTCTTTCCTGTAGCACCCGGGCGTGTAGCAATTTCCATGAGGCCGTAGTCGCTTATCTTCAGCATTTTAACGCCAGTACGCTTTTCAGGCTTTTGAAGAGGCACCGGCCCCAGGCCTAACTAGGGCGTTCCTTGGTTGAGGCGGTTCACTACATGCAGAACACCCTGCCTCGAGAATTTGATTCAGGGAAGGAACCAGTGTGTACTCTGTGTCTCTTTTTAGTTGTTTGAAACCACAGGGATGTATGCTGTTTTTGCCTATGGAAATGGGCTCATGTTGGTAGTAGACTTCCTTATCCATTTTGATAGCTCCATTCAGGCTGCCTTGAAGCTCCCTGAAATACTCTGCTGTTCACAGGCCCCTGGCTATTGTACGCATTGGTCTGGGAAGAAAATGTGTTTTCTCTGGCTACACAGTGTGCTTCATAGTCCGCGGTGGGACTCATCTTGCCATGCTCTAGAGTTAAAGGGAATCTCAAATCTGTCCTTGCCTCGTGGTGAGGCCCCGAGTGGCCATGCAGAAAGGGAGGCATGCAGCTCTTTCCATGTGCTCTTAGTCGCTATTTTGATTTATTTTAAAGGAAGTACCCTTTTCAGGACTCCTATCCCCCTCGGGTGAGCATCATTTTAGTTCCAAGATCACTGAGTACCTCCACACCCCTGTAGGCCCGCTGAACAACAACGAGGCCCATAGGTCCCACGGAGGTCCTCTGTGTCTGCTGAGTCATGGGCAACACACTGCACTCTTTCTTGTGATATCTTGATTCACAGCACTCGCACAGGTTCAAGAGCAACGTTCAAGCAAGTTCCAACATGCCGTGGAAATCGCACTCAATCCCTAGTCTGAGCTGCACAGAGAAAAACACTAGGCTTCTCCTTCCAATCAGGACCTCCTACCTGAAGTCACCCTGCCTCCAGGAGTAAGACGGCTTGCTTTCCTTTTGCAACTAAAGCACAGTTTTTCCTAGAGCACTGCAGGCCTTTGAAGAGACACGGGCCCAGAGGCCTAGCTAGGGTGTTACTTGGATGAGGCCGTTCACCACATGCAGAACACTCTGCCTCGAGAATGTGATTCAGGGAAGGAACCAATGTGTACTCTGTGTCTCTTTTGAGTTCTTTGAAACCACAGGGATGTATGCTGTTTGTGCCTATGGAAATGGGGGCATGTTGGTAGTAGACTTGCTTTTTCATTTTGAAAGCTCCATTCATGCCGCCTTGAAGATCCCTGAATTCTCTGCTGTTGACAGGCCCCTGGCTATTGTAGGCATTGGTCTGGGAAGAAAATGTGTTTTCTCTGGCTACACAGTGTGCTTCATAGTCCGGTGTGGGACTCATCTTGCCATGCTCTAGAGCTAAAGGGAATCTCAAATCTGTCCTGTCCTCGAGGTAAGGCTCTGAGTAGCCATGCATAAAGGGAGGCATGCAGCTCTCTCCATGAGCTCTTAGTCGCTGTTCTGCTTTATTTTAAAGGATGTACCCTTTTCAGGAATCCTAGGCCCCTCGGGTGAGCATCATTTTAGTTCCAAGTTCACTGAGTACCTCCACAAACTGTGGCCTGCTGAACAACAACGAGGCCCATAGGTCCCTGGGAGGTACCCTGTGTCTGTTGAGTCATGGGCAACACACTGCACTCTTTCTTAGGATATCTTGATTTCACAGCACTCGCATAGGTTCACGAGCACCGTTTGGGCAAGTTCCAACTTGCTGCGGAAGTCGCACACATTCCCTAGTCTGAGCTACACTGAGAAAAACACTAGGCTGCGCCTTCCTTCCAGGACCTCCTACCTGAAGTCACCCTGCCTGCAAGAGAATGACGCCTTGCGTTCCTATTGCAACAAGAGCACAATTTTTCCTATAGCACTGCAAGCTTTTGAAGAGGCACGGGCCCACAGGCCTAGCTAGGGCGTTCCTTGGTTGTGGCAGTTCTCTAGATGCAGAACACCCTGCCAGGCGATTTTGATTCAGGGAAGGAACTAGTGGGTACGCGGTGTCTCTTTTGTCTTGTTAGAAACCACAGGGATGTATGCTGCCTGTGCCTATGGAAATGGGGGCATGTTGGTAGTAGACTTCCTTATCCATTTTGATAGCTCCATTCATGCTGCCTTGAAGCTCCCTGAAATTCTCTGCTCTTGACAGGCCCCTGGCTGTTGTAGGCATTGGTCTGGGAAGAAAATGTGTTGTCTCTGGCTACACACGGAGCTTTAGTGGCCTGGGCGGAACTCATCATGCCATGCTCTAGAGCTAAAGGGAATCTCAACCTGAGTCCTTGCCCTGAGGTAAGGCCCTGAGTAGCCATGCAGAAAGGGAGGCAGGCAGCTCTTTCCATGAGCTCTTAGTCGCTGTTCTGCTTTATTTTAAAGGAAGTACCCTTTTCAGCATTCCTAGGACGCTCGGGGGAGCATCATTTTCGTTCCAAGATCCCTGACTACTTCCACACCTTGTTGGCTTGCTGAGAAACAACGAAGCCCATAGGTCTCTCGGAGGTCCTCTGGGTCTGCTGAGTCATGGGCAACACACTGCACTCTTTCTTGGGACATCTTGATTTACCCACACTCGCACAGATTCATGAGCACTGTTCTAATAAATTCCAGCATGCCGTGGAAGTCGCACTCATTCCCTAGTCTGGGCTGCACTGAGAAAAACACTAGGCTTCTCCTTCCATCCAGGACCTCCTAGCTGAAGTCACCCTGCCTCCAGGAGAAAGACGCCTTGCGTTCCTATTGCAACTAAAGCACAGTTTTTCCTACAGCACTGAAGGCTTTTGAAGAGGCACGGGTTTAGGGGCCTAGCTAGGGCGTTCCTTGGTTGAGGCGGTTCACTACATGCAGAACACCCTACATCGAGAAGTTGATTCAGGGAAGCAACCAGTGTGTACTCTGTGTCTCTTTTGACTTGTTTGAAACCACAGGGATGTATGCTGTTTTTGCCTATGGAAATGGGGTCATGTTGGTAGTAGACTTCCTTATCCATTTTGATAGCTCCATTCATGTTGCCTTGAAGCTCCATGAAATTCTCTGCTGTGGACAGGCCCCTGGCTATTGTAGGCATTGGTCTGGGAAGAAAATGTGTTTTCTCTGGCTACACACGGAGCTTTAGAGGCCTGGGCGGAACTCATCATGCCATGCTCTAGAGCTAAAGGGAGCCTCAACGCGAGTCCTTGCCTCGAGGTAAGGCCCTGAGTAGCCATGGGGAAAGAGAGGCATGCAGCTCTTTCCATGAGCTCATAGTCGCTGTTCTGCTTTATTTTAAAGGAAGGACCCTTTTCAGCACTCCTAGGACCCTCGAGGGAGCATTTTCGTTCCAATATCCCTGACTACCTCCACACCTCTGTAGCCCTGCTGAGAACAACGTGGACCATAGGTCCCTCGGAGGTCTTCTGTGTCTGCTGAATCATGGGCAACACACTGCACTCTTTCTTGTGATATCTTGATTCACAGCACTCGCACAGGTTCACGAGCACTGTTTCGGCAAGATCCAACTTGCTGTGGAAGTCTCACACATTCCCTAGTCTGAGCTGAACTGAGAAAAACACTAGGCTTCACCTTCCTTCCAGGACCTCCTACCTGAAGTCACCCTGCCTCCAGGAAAAAATCGGTTGCGTTCGTATTGCAACTAAAGCACAGTCTTTCCTGTAGCACCCGGGCGTGTAGCAGTTTCCATGAGGCCGTAGTCGCTTATCTTCAGCATTTTAACGCCAGTACGCTTTTCAGGCTTTTGAAGAGGCACCGGCCCCAGGCCTAACTAGGGCGTTCCTTGGTTGAGGCGGTTCACTACATGCAGAACACCCTGCCTCGAGAATTTGATTCAGGGAAGGAACGAGTGTGTACTCTGTGTCTCTTTTGAGTTGTTTGAAACCACAGGGATGTATGCTGTTTGTGCCTATGGAAATGGGCTCATGTTGGTAGTAGACTTCCTTATCCATTTTGATATCTCCATTCAGGCTGCCTTGAAGCTCCCTGAAATTCTCTGCTGTTCACAGGCCCCTGGCTATTGTACGCATTGGTCTGGGAAGAAAATGTGTTTTCTCTGGCTACACAGTGTGCTTCATAGTCCGCGGTGGGACTCATCTTGCCATGCTCTAGAGTTAAAGGGAATCTCAAATCTGTCCTTGCCTCGTGGTGAGGCCCCGAGTGGCCATGCAGAAAGGGAGGCATGCAGCTCTTTCCATTTGCGCTTAGTCGCTATTTTGATTTATTTTAAAGGAAGTACCCTTTTCAGGACTCCTATCCCCCTCGGGTGAGCATCATTTTAGTTCCAAGATCACTGAGTACCTCCACACCCCTGTAGGCCCGCTGAACAACAACGAGGCCCATAGGTCCCACGGAGGTCCTCTGTGTCTGCTGAGTCATGGGCAACACACTGCACTCTTTCTTGTGATATCTTGATTCACAGCACTCGCACAGGTTCAAGAGCAACGTTCAAGCAAGTTCCAACATGCCGTGGAAATCGCACTCAATCCCTAGTCTGAGCTGCACAGAGAAAAACACTAGGCTTCTCCTTCCAATCAGGACCTCCTACCTGAAGTCACCCTGCCTCCAGGAGTAAGACGGCTTGCTTTCCTTTTGCAACTAAAGCACAGTTTTTCCTATAGCACTGCAGGCTTTTGAAGAGACACGGGCCCAGAGGCCTAGCTAGGGTGTTACTTGGATGAGGCCGTTCACCACATGCAGAACACTCTGCCTCGAGAATGTGATTCAGGGAAGGAACCAATGTGTACTCTGTGTCTCTTTTGAGTTCTTTGAAACCACAGGGATGTATGCTGTTTGGGCCTATGGAAATGGGGGCATGTTGGTAGTAGACTTGCTTTTTCATTTTGAAAGCTCCATTCATGCTGCCTTGAAGATCCCTGAATTCTCTGCTGTTGACAGGCCCCTAGCTATTGTAGGCATTGGTCTGGGAAGAAAATGTGTTTTCTCTGGCTACACACGGAGCTTTAGTGGCCTGGGCGGAACTCATCATGCCATGCTCTAGAGCTAAAGGGAGCCTCAACGCGAGTCCTTGCCTCGAGGTAAGGCCCTGAGTAGCCATGGGGAAAGAGAGGCATGCAGCTCTTTCCATGAGCTCATAGACGCTGTTCTGCTTTATTTTAAAGGAAGGACCCTTTTCAGCACTCCTAGGACCCTCGAGGGAGCATTTTCGTTCCAATATCCCTGACTACCTCCACACCTCTGTAGCCCTGCTGAGAACAACGTGGACCATAGGTCCCTCGGAGGTCTTCTGTGTCTGCTGAATCATGGGCAACACACTGCACTCTTTCTTGTGATATCTTGATTCACAGCACTCGCACAGGTTCACGAGCACTGTTTTGGCAAGATCCAACTTGCTGTGGAAGTCTCACACATTCCCTAGTCTGAGCTGAACTGAGAAAAACACTAGGCTTCACCTTCCTTCCAGGACCTCCTACCTGAAGTCACCCTGCCTCCAGGAAAAAATCGGTTGCGTTCGTATTGCAACTAAAGCACAGTCTTTCCTGTGGCACCCGGGCGTGTATCAATTTCCATGAGGCCGTAGTCGCTTATCTTCAGCATTTTAACGCCAGTACGCTTTTCAGGCTTTTGAAGAGGCACCGGCCCCAGGCCTAACTAGGGCGTTCCTTGGTTGAGGCGGTTCACTACATGCAGAACACCCTGCCTCGAGAATTTGATTCAGGGAAGGAACCAGTGTGTACTCTGTGTCTCTTTTGAGTTGTTTGAAACCACAGGGATGTATGCTGTTTTTGCCTATGGAAATGGGCTCATGTTGGTAGTAGACTTCCTTATCCATTTTGATAGCTCCATTCAGGCTGCCTTGAAGCTCCCTGAAATACTCTGCTGTTCACAGGCCCCTGGCTATTGTACGCATTGGTCTGGGAAGAAAATGTGTTTTCTCTGGCTACACAGTGTGCTTCATAGTCCGCGGTGGGACTCATCTTGCCATGCTCTAGAGTTAAAGGGAATCTCAAATCTGTCCTTGCCTCGTGGTGAGGCCCCGAGTGGCCATGCAGAAAGGGAGGCATGCAGCTCTTTCCATGTGCTCTTAGTCGCTATTTTGATTTATTTTAAAGGAAGTACCCTTTTCAGGACTCCTATCCCCCTCGGGTGAGCATCATTTTAGTTCCAAGATCACTGAGTACCTCCACACCCCTGTAGGCCCGCTGAACAACAACGAGGCCCATAGGTCCCACGGAGGTCCTCTGTGTCTGCTGAGTCATGGGCAACACACTGCACTCTTTCTTGTGATATCTTGATTCACAGCACTCGCACAGGTTCAAGAGCAACGTTCAAGCAAGTTCCAACATGCCGTGGAAATCGCACTCAATCCCTAGTCTGAGCTGCACAGAGAAAAACACTAGGCTTCTCCTTCCAATCAGGACCTCCTACCTGAAGTCACCCTGCCTCCAGGAGTAAGACGGCTTGCTTTCCTTTTGCAACTAAAGCACAGTTTTTCCTAGAGCACTGCATGCCTTTGAAGAGACACGGGCCCAGAGGCCTAGCTAGGGTGTTACTTGGATGAGGCCGTTCACCACATGCAGAACACTCTGCCTCGAGAATGTGATTCAGGGAAGGAACCAATGTGTACTCTGTGTCTCTTTTGAGTTCTTTGAAACCACAGGGATGTATGCTGTTTGTGCCTATGGAAATGGGGGCATGTTGGTAGTAGACTTGCTTTTTCATTTTGAAAGCTCCATTCATGCCGCCTTGAAGATCCCTGAATTCTCTGCTGTTGACAGGCCCCTGGCTATTGTAGGCATTGGTCTGGGAAGAAAATGTGTTTTCTCTGGCTACACAGTGTGCTTCATAGTCCGGTGTGGGACTCATCTTGCCATGCTCTAGAGCTAAAGGGAATCTCAAATCTGTCCTGTCCTCGAGGTAAGGCTCTGAGTAGCCATGCAGAAAGGGAGGCATGCAGCTCTCTCCATGAGCTCTTAGTCGCTGTTCTGCTTTATTTTAAAGGATGTACCCTTTTCAGGAATCCTAGGCCCCTCGGGTGAGCATCATTTTAGTTCCAAGTTCACTGAGTACCTCCACAAACTGTGGCCTGCTGAACAACAACGAGGCCCATAGGTCCCTGGGAGGTACCCTGTGTCTGTTGAGTCATGGGCAACACACTGCACTCTTTCTTAGGATATCTTGATTTCACAGCACTCGCATAGGTTCACGAGCACCGTTTGGGCAAGTTCCAACTTGCTGCGGAAGTCGCACACATTCCCTAGTCTGAGCTACACTGAGAAAAACACTAGGCTGCGCCTTCCTTCCAGGACCTCCTACCTGAAGTCACCCTGCCTGCAAGAGAATGACGCCTTGCGTTCCTATTGCAGCAAGAGCACAATTTTTCCTATAGCACTGCAAGCTTTTGAAGAGGCACGGGCCCACAGGCCTAGCTAGGGCGTTAGTTGGTTGTGGCAGTTCTCTAGATGCAGAACACCCTGCCAGGCGATTTTGATTCAGGGAAGGAACTAGTGGGTACGCGGTGTCTCTTTTGTCTTGTTAGAAACCACAGGGATGTATGCTGCCTGTGCCTATGGAAATGGGGGCATGTTGGTAGTAGACTTCCTTATCCATTTTGATAGCTCCATTCATGCTGCCTTGAAGCTCCCTGAAATTCTCTGCTCTTGACAGGCCCCTGGCTGTTGTAGGCATTGGTCTGGGAAGAAAATGTGTTGTCTCTGGCTACACACGGAGCTTTAGTGGCCTGGGCGGAACTCATCATGCCATGCTCTATAGCTAAAGGGAATCTCAACCTGAGTCCTTGCCCTGAGGTAAGGCCCTGAGTAGCCATGCAGAAAGGGAGGCAGGCAGCTCTTTCCATGAGCTCTTAGTCGCTGTTCTGCTTTATTTTAAAGGAAGTACCCTTTTCAGCATTCCTAGGACGCTCGGGGGAGCATCATTTTCGTTCCAAGATCCCTGACTACTTCCACACCTTGTTGGCTTGCTGAGAAACAACGAAGCCCATAGGTCTCTCGGAGGTCCTCTGGGTCTGCTGAGTCATGGGCAACACACTGCACTCTTTCTTGGGACATCTTGATTTACCCACACTCGCACAGATTCATGAGCACTGTTCTAATAAATTCCAGCATGCCGTGGAAGTCGCACTCATTCCCTAGTCTGGGCTGCACTGAGAAAAACACTAGGCTTCTCCTTCCATCCAGGACCTCCTAGCTGAAGTCACCCTGCCTCCAGGAGAAAGACGCCTTGCGTTCCTATTGCAACTAAAGCACAGTTTTTCCTACAGCACTGAAGGCTTTTGAAGAGGCACGGGTTTAGGGGCCTAGCTAGGGCGTTCCTTGGTTGAGGCGGTTCACTACATGCAGAACACCCTACATCGAGAAGTTGATTCAGGGAAGCAACCAGTGTGTACTCTGTGTCTCTTTTGACTTGTTTGAAACCACAGGGATGTATGCTGTTTTTGCCTATGGAAATGGGGTCATGTTGGTAGTAGACTTCCTTATCCATTTTGATAGCTCCATTCATGTTGCCTTGAAGCTCCATGAAATTCTCTGCTGTGGACAGGCCCCTGGCTATTGTAGGCATTGGTCTGGGAAGAAAATGTGTTTTCTCTGGCTACACACGGAGCTTTAGAGGCCTGGGCGGAACTCATCATGCCATGCTCTAGAGCTAAAGGGAGCCTCAACGCGAGTCCTTGCCTCGAGGTAAGGCCCTGAGTAGCCATGGGGAAAGAGAGGCATGCAGCTCTTTCCATGAGCTCATAGTCGCTGTTCTGCTTTATTTTAAAGGAAGGACCCTTTTCAGCACTCCTAGGACCCTCGAGGGAGCATTTTCGTTCCAATATCCCTGACTACCTCCACACCTCTGTAGCCCTGCTGAGAACAACGTGGACCATAGGTCCCTCGGAGGTCTTCTGTGTCTGCTGAATCATGGGCAACACACTGCACTCTTTCTTGTGATATCTTGATTCACAGCACTCGCACAGGTTCACGAGCACTGTTTCGGCAAGATCCAACTTGCTGTGGAAGTCTCACACATTCCCTAGTCTGAGCTGAACTGAGAAAAACACTAGGCTTCACCTTCCTTCCAGGACCTCCTACCTGAAGTCACCCTGCCTCCAGGAAAAAATCGGTTGCGTTCGTATTGCAACTAAAGCACAGTCTTTCCTGTAGCACCCGGGCGTGTAGCAGTTTCCATGAGGCCGTAGTCGCTTATCTTCAGCATTTTAACGCCAGTACGCTTTTCAGGCTTTTGAAGAGGCACCGGCCCCAGGCCTAACTAGGGCGTTCCTTGGTTGAGGCGGTTCACTACATGCAGAACACCCTGCCTCGAGAATTTGATTCAGGGAAGGAACGAGTGTGTACTCTGTGTCTCTTTTGAGTTGTTTGAAACCACAGGGATGTATGCTGTTTGTGCCTATGGAAATGGGCTCATGTTGGTAGTAGACTTCCTTATCCATTTTGATATCTCCATTCAGGCTGCCTTGAAGCTCCCTGAAATTCTCTGCTGTTCACAGGCCCCTGGCTATTGTACGCATTGGTCTGGGAAGAAAATGTGTTTTCTCTGGCTACACAGTGTGCTTCATAGTCCGCGGTGGGACTCATCTTGCCATGCTCTAGAGTTAAAGGGAATCTCAAATCTGTCCTTGCCTCGTGGTGAGGCCCCGAGTGGCCATGCAGAAAGGGAGGCATGCAGCTCTTTCCATGTGCTCTTAGTCGCTATTTTGATTTATTTTAAAGGAAGTACCCTTTTCAGGACTCCTATCCCCCTCGGGTGAGCATCATTTTAGTTCCAAGATCACTGAGTACCTCCACACCCCTGTAGGCCCGCTGAACAACAACGAGGCCCATAGGTCCCACGGAGGTCCTCTGTGTCTGCTGAGTCATGGGCAACACACTGCACTCTTTCTTGTGATATCTTGATTCACAGCACTCGCACAGGTTCAAGAGCAACGTTCAAGCAAGTTCCAACATGCCGTGGAAATCGCACTCAATCCCTAGTCTGAGCTGCACAGAGAAAAACACTAGGCTTCTCCTTCCAATCAGGACCTCCTACCTGAAGTCACCCTGCCTCCAGGAGTAAGACGGCTTGCTTTCCTTTTGCAACTAAAGCACAGTTTTTCCTATAGCACTGCAGGCTTTTGAAGAGACACGGGCCCAGAGGCCTACCTAGGGTGTTACTTGGATGAGGCCGTTCACCACATGCAGAACACTCTGCCTCGAGAATGTGATTCAGGGAAGGAACCAATGTGTACTCTGTGTCTCTTTTGAGTTCTTTGAAACCACAGGGATGTATGCTGTTTGGGCCTATGGAAATGGGGGCATGTTGGTAGTAGACTTGCTTTTTCATTTTGAAAGCTCCATTCATGCTGCCTTGAAGATCCCTGAATTCTCTGCTGTTGACAGGCCCCTAGCTATTGTAGGCATTGGTCTGGGAAGAAAATGTGTTTTCTCTGGCTACACACGGAGCTTTAGTGGCCTGGGCGGAACTCATCATGCCATGCTCTAGAGCTAAAGGGAGCCTCAACGCGAGTCCTTGCCTCGAGGTAAGGCCCTGAGTAGCCATGGGGAAAGAGAGGCATGCAGCTCTTTCCATGAGCTCATAGACGCTGTTCTGCTTTATTTTAAAGGAAGGACCCTTTTCAGCACTCCTAGGACCCTCGAGGGAGCATTTTCGTTCCAATATCCCTGACTACCTCCACACCTCTGTAGCCCTGCTGAGAACAACGTGGACCATAGGTCCCTCGGAGGTCTTCTGTGTCTGCTGAATCATGGGCAACACACTGCACTCTTTCTTGTGATATCTTGATTCACAGCACTCGCACAGGTTCACGAGCACTGTTTTGGCAAGATCCAACTTGCTGTGGAAGTCTCACACATTCCCTAGTCTGAGCTGAACTGAGAAAAACACTAGGCTTCACCTTCCTTCCAGGACCTCCTACCTGAAGTCACCCTGCCTCCAGGAAAAAATCGGTTGCGTTCGTATTGCAACTAAAGCACAGTCTTTCCTGTAGCACCCGGGCGTGTAGCAATTTCCATGAGGCCGTAGTCGCTTATCTTCAGCATTTTAACGCCAGTACGCTTTTCAGGCTTTTGAAGAGGCACCGGCCCCAGGCCTAACTAGGGCGTTCCTTGGTTGAGGCGGTTCACTACATGCAGAACACCCTGCCTCGAGAATTTGATTCAGGGAAGGAACCAGTGTGTACTCTGTGTCTCTTTTTAGTTGTTTGAAACCACAGGGATGTATGCTGTTTTTGCCTATGGAAATGGGCTCATGTTGGTAGTAGACTTCCTTATCCATTTTGATAGCTCCATTCAGGCTGCCTTGAAGCTCCCTGAAATACTCTGCTGTTCACAGGCCCCTGGCTATTGTACGCATTGGTCTGGGAAGAAAATGTGTTTTCTCTGGCTACACAGTGTGCTTCATAGTCCGCGGTGGGACTCATCTTGCCATGCTCTAGAGTTAAAGGGAATCTCAAATCTGTCCTTGCCTCGTGGTGAGGCCCCGAGTGGCCATGCAGAAAGGGAGGCATGCAGCTCTTTCCATGTGCTCTTAGTCGCTATTTTGATTTATTTTAAAGGAAGTACCCTTTTCAGGACTCCTATCCCCCTCGGGTGAGCATCATTTTAGTTCCAAGATCACTGAGTACCTCCACACCCCTGTAGGCCCGCTGAACAACAACGAGGCCCATAGGTCCCACGGAGGTCCTCTGTGTCTGCTGAGTCATGGGCAACACACTGCACTCTTTCTTGTGATATCTTGATTCACAGCACTCGCACAGGTTCAAGAGCAACGTTCAAGCAAGTTCCAACATGCCGTGGAAATCGCACTCAATCCCTAGTCTGAGCTGCACAGAGAAAAACACTAGGCTTCTCCTTCCAATCAGGACCTCCTACCTGAAGTCACCCTGCCTCCAGGAGTAAGACGGCTTGCTTTCCTTTTGCAACTAAAGCACAGTTTTTCCTAGAGCACTGCATGCCTTTGAAGAGACACGGGCCCAGAGGCCTAGCTAGGGTGTTA
This sequence comes from Balaenoptera physalus, assembly GCF_965194825.1. NCBI lineage: Eukaryota > Metazoa > Chordata > Mammalia > Artiodactyla > Balaenopteridae > Balaenoptera > Balaenoptera physalus. Next base: position 18,783 of record NW_028124409.1, on the reverse strand, counting down.
CTTGGATGAGGCCGTTCACCACATGCAGAACACTCTGCCTCGAGAATGTGATTCAGGGAAGGAACCAATGTGTACTCTGTGTCTCTTTTGAGTTCTTTGAAACCACAGGGATGTATGCTGTTTGTGCCTATGGAAATGGGGGCATGTTGGTAGTAGACTTGCTTTTTCATTTTGAAAGCTCCATTCATGCCGCCTTGAAGATCCCTGAATTCTCTGCTGTTGACAGGCCCCTGGCTATTGTAGGCATTGGTCTGGGAAGAAAATGTGTTTTCTCTGGCTACACAGTGTGCTTCATAGTCCGGTGTGGGACTCATCTTGCCATGCTCTAGAGCTAAAGGGAATCTCAAATCTGTCCTGTCCTCGAGGTAAGGCTCTGAGTAGCCATGCAGAAAGGGAGGCATGCAGCTCTCTCCATGAGCTCTTAGTCGCTGTTCTGCTTTATTTTAAAGGATGTACCCTTTTCAGGAATCCTAGGCCCCTCGGGTGAGCATCATTTTAGTTCCAAGTTCACTGAGTACCTCCACAAACTGTGGCCTGCTGAACAACAACGAGGCCCATAGGTCCCTGGGAGGTACCCTGTGTCTGTTGAGTCATGGGCAACACACTGCACTCTTTCTTAGGATATCTTGATTTCACAGCACTCGCATAGGTTCACGAGCACCGTTTGGGCAAGTTCCAACTTGCTGCGGAAGTCGCACACATTCCCTAGTCTGAGCTACACTGAGAAAAACACTAGGCTGCGCCTTCCTTCCAGGACCTCCTACCTGAAGTCACCCTGCCTGCAAGAGAATGACGCCTTGCGTTCCTATTGCAGCAAGAGCACAATTTTTCCTATAGCACTGCAAGCTTTTGAAGAGGCACGGGCCCACAGGCCTAGCTAGGGCGTTAGTTGGTTGTGGCAGTTCTCTAGATGCAGAACACCCTGCCAGGCGATTTTGATTCAGGGAAGGAACTAGTGGGTACGCGGTGTCTCTTTTGTCTTGTTAGAAACCACAGGGATGTATGCTGCCTGTGCCTATGGAAATGGGGGCATGTTGGTAGTAGACTTCCTTATCCATTTTGATAGCTCCATTCATGCTGCCTTGAAGCTCCCTGAAATTCTCTGCTCTTGACAGGCCCCTGGCTGTTGTAGGCATTGGTCTGGGAAGAAAATGTGTTGTCTCTGGCTACACACGGAGCTTTAGTGGCCTGGGCGGAACTCATCATGCCATGCTCTATAGCTAAAGGGAATCTCAACCTGAGTCCTTGCCCTGAGGTAAGGCCCTGAGTAGCCATGCAGAAAGGGAGGCAGGCAGCTCTTTCCATGAGCTCTTAGTCGCTGTTCTGCTTTATTTTAAAGGAAGTACCCTTTTCAGCATTCCTAGGACGCTCGGGGGAGCATCATTTTCGTTCCAAGATCCCTGACTACTTCCACACCTTGTTGGCTTGCTGAGAAACAACGAAGCCCATAGGTCTCTCGGAGGTCCTCTGGGTCTGCTGAGTCATGGGCAACACACTGCACTCTTTCTTGGGACATCTTGATTTACCCACACTCGCACAGATTCATGAGCACTGTTCTAATAAATTCCAGCATGCCGTGGAAGTCGCACTCATTCCCTAGTCTGGGCTGCACTGAGAAAAACACTAGGCTTCTCCTTCCATCCAGGACCTCCTAGCTGAAGTCACCCTGCCTCCAGGAGAAAGACGCCTTGCGTTCCTATTGCAACTAAAGCACAGTTTTTCCTACAGCACTGAAGGCTTTTGAAGAGGCACGGGTTTAGGGGCCTAGCTAGGGCGTTCCTTGGTTGAGGCGGTTCACTACATGCAGAACACCCTACATCGAGAAGTTGATTCAGGGAAGCAACCAGTGTGTACTCTGTGTCTCTTTTGACTTGTTTGAAACCACAGGGATGTATGCTGTTTTTGCCTATGGAAATGGGGTCATGTTGGTAGTAGACTTCCTTATCCATTTTGATAGCTCCATTCATGTTGCCTTGAAGCTCCATGAAATTCTCTGCTGTGGACAGGCCCCTGGCTATTGTAGGCATTGGTCTGGGAAGAAAATGTGTTTTCTCTGGCTACACACGGAGCTTTAGAGGCCTGGGCGGAACTCATCATGCCATGCTCTAGAGCTAAAGGGAGCCTCAACGCGAGTCCTTGCCTCGAGGTAAGGCCCTGAGTAGCCATGGGGAAAGAGAGGCATGCAGCTCTTTCCATGAGCTCATAGTCGCTGTTCTGCTTTATTTTAAAGGAAGGACCCTTTTCAGCACTCCTAGGACCCTCGAGGGAGCATTTTCGTTCCAATATCCCTGACTACCTCCACACCTCTGTAGCCCTGCTGAGAACAACGTGGACCATAGGTCCCTCGGAGGTCTTCTGTGTCTGCTGAATCATGGGCAACACACTGCACTCTTTCTTGTGATATCTTGATTCACAGCACTCGCACAGGTTCACGAGCACTGTTTCGGCAAGATCCAACTTGCTGTGGAAGTCTCACACATTCCCTAGTCTGAGCTGAACTGAGAAAAACACTAGGCTTCACCTTCCTTCCAGGACCTCCTACCTGAAGTCACCCTGCCTCCAGGAAAAAATCGGTTGCGTTCGTATTGCAACTAAAGCACAGTCTTTCCTGTAGCACCCGGGCGTGTAGCAGTTTCCATGAGGCCGTAGTCGCTTATCTTCAGCATTTTAACGCCAGTACGCTTTTCAGGCTTTTGAAGAGGCACCGGCCCCAGGCCTAACTAGGGCGTTCCTTGGTTGAGGCGGTTCACTACATGCAGAACACCCTGCCTCGAGAATTTGATTCAGGGAAGGAACGAGTGTGTACTCTGTGTCTCTTTTGAGTTGTTTGAAACCACAGGGATGTATGCTGTTTGTGCCTATGGAAATGGGCTCATGTTGGTAGTAGACTTCCTTATCCATTTTGATATCTCCATTCAGGCTGCCTTGAAGCTCCCTGAAATTCTCTGCTGTTCACAGGCCCCTGGCTATTGTACGCATTGGTCTGGGAAGAAAATGTGTTTTCTCTGGCTACACAGTGTGCTTCATAGTCCGCGGTGGGACTCATCTTGCCATGCTCTAGAGTTAAAGGGAATCTCAAATCTGTCCTTGCCTCGTGGTGAGGCCCCGAGTGGCCATGCAGAAAGGGAGGCATGCAGCTCTTTCCATGTGCTCTTAGTCGCTATTTTGATTTATTTTAAAGGAAGTACCCTTTTCAGGACTCCTATCCCCCTCGGGTGAGCATCATTTTAGTTCCAAGATCACTGAGTACCTCCACACCCCTGTAGGCCCGCTGAACAACAACGAGGCCCATAGGTCCCACGGAGGTCCTCTGTGTCTGCTGAGTCATGGGCAACACACTGCACTCTTTCTTGTGATATCTTGATTCACAGCACTCGCACAGGTTCAAGAGCAACGTTCAAGCAAGTTCCAACATGCCGTGGAAATCGCACTCAATCCCTAGTCTGAGCTGCACAGAGAAAAACACTAGGCTTCTCCTTCCAATCAGGACCTCCTACCTGAAGTCACCCTGCCTCCAGGAGTAAGACGGCTTGCTTTCCTTTTGCAACTAAAGCACAGTTTTTCCTATAGCACTGCAGGCTTTTGAAGAGACACGGGCCCAGAGGCCTAGCTAGGGTGTTACTTGGATGAGGCCGTTCACCACATGCAGAACACTCTGCCTCGAGAATGTGATTCAGGGAAGGAACCAATGTGTACTCTGTGTCTCTTTTGAGTTCTTTGAAACCACAGGGATGTATGCTGTTTGGGCCTATGGAAATGGGGGCATGTTGGTAGTAGACTTGCTTTTTCATTTTGAAAGCTCCATTCATGCTGCCTTGAAGATCCCTGAATTCTCTGCTGTTGACAGGCCCCTAGCTATTGTAGGCATTGGTCTGGGAAGAAAATGTGTTTTCTCTGGCTACACACGGAGCTTTAGTGGCCTGGGCGGAACTCATCATGCCATGCTCTAGAGCTAAAGGGAGCCTCAACGCGAGTCCTTGCCTCGAGGTAAGGCCCTGAGTAGCCATGGGGAAAGAGAGGCATGCAGCTCTTTCCATGAGCTCATAGACGCTGTTCTGCTTTATTTTAAAGGAAGGACCCTTTTCAGCACTCCTAGGACCCTCGAGGGAGCATTTTCGTTCCAATATCCCTGACTACCTCCACACCTCTGTAGCCCTGCTGAGAACAACGTGGACCATAGGTCCCTCGGAGGTCTTCTGTGTCTGCTGAATCATGGGCAACACACTGCACTCTTTCTTGTGATATCTTGATTCACAGCACTCGCACAGGTTCACGAGCACTGTTTTGGCAAGATCCAACTTGCTGTGGAAGTCTCACACATTCCCTAGTCTGAGCTGAACTGAGAAAAACACTAGGCTTCACCTTCCTTCCAGGACCTCCTACCTGAAGTCACCCTGCCTCCAGGAAAAAATCGGTTGCGTTCGTATTGCAACTAAAGCACAGTCTTTCCTGTAGCACCCGGGCGTGTAGCAATTTCCATGAGGCCGTAGTCGCTTATCTTCAGCATTTTAACGCCAGTACGCTTTTCAGGCTTTTGAAGAGGCACCGGCCCCAGGCCTAACTAGGGCGTTCCTTGGTTGAGGCGGTTCACTACATGCAGAACACCCTGCCTCGAGAATTTGATTCAGGGAAGGAACCAGTGTGTACTCTGTGTCTCTTTTTAGTTGTTTGAAACCACAGGGATGTATGCTGTTTTTGCCTATGGAAATGGGCTCATGTTGGTAGTAGACTTCCTTATCCATTTTGATAGCTCCATTCAGGCTGCCTTGAAGCTCCCTGAAATACTCTGCTGTTCACAGGCCCCTGGCTATTGTACGCATTGGTCTGGGAAGAAAATGTGTTTTCTCTGGCTACACAGTGTGCTTCATAGTCCGCGGTGGGACTCATCTTGCCATGCTCTAGAGTTAAAGGGAATCTCAAATCTGTCCTTGCCTCGTGGTGAGGCCCCGAGTGGCCATGCAGAAAGGGAGGCATGCAGCTCTTTCCATGTGCTCTTAGTCGCTATTTTGATTTATTTTAAAGGAAGTACCCTTTTCAGGACTCCTATCCCCCTCGGGTGAGCATCATTTTAGTTCCAAGATCACTGAGTACCTCCACACCCCTGTAGGCCCGCTGAACAACAACGAGGCCCATAGGTCCCACGGAGGTCCTCTGTGTCTGCTGAGTCATGGGCAACACACTGCACTCTTTCTTGTGATATCTTGATTCACAGCACTCGCACAGGTTCAAGAGCAACGTTCAAGCAAGTTCCAACATGCCGTGGAAATCGCACTCAATCCCTAGTCTGAGCTGCACAGAGAAAAACACTAGGCTTCTCCTTCCAATCAGGACCTCCTACCTGAAGTCACCCTGCCTCCAGGAGTAAGACGGCTTGCTTTCCTTTTGCAACTAAAGCACAGTTTTTCCTAGAGCACTGCAGGCCTTTGAAGAGACACGGGCCCAGAGGCCTAGCTAGGGTGTTACTTGGATGAGGCCGTTCACCACATGCAGAACACTCTGCCTCGAGAATGTGATTCAGGGAAGGAACCAATGTGTACTCTGTGTCTCTTTTGAGTTCTTTGAAACCACAGGGATGTATGCTGTTTGTGCCTATGGAAATGGGGGCATGTTGGTAGTAGACTTGCTTTTTCATTTTGAAAGCTCCATTCATGCCGCCTTGAAGATCCCTGAATTCTCTGCTGTTGACAGGCCCCTGGCTATTGTAGGCATTGGTCTGGGAAGAAAATGTGTTTTCTCTGGCTACACAGTGTGCTTCATAGTCCGGTGTGGGACTCATCTTGCCATGCTCTAGAGCTAAAGGGAATCTCAAATCTGTCCTGTCCTCGAGGTAAGGCTCTGAGTAGCCATGCATAAAGGGAGGCATGCAGCTCTCTCCATGAGCTCTTAGTCGCTGTTCTGCTTTATTTTAAAGGATGTACCCTTTTCAGGAATCCTAGGCCCCTCGGGTGAGCATCATTTTAGTTCCAAGTTCACTGAGTACCTCCACAAACTGTGGCCTGCTGAACAACAACGAGGCCCATAGGTCCCTGGGAGGTACCCTGTGTCTGTTGAGTCATGGGCAACACACTGCACTCTTTCTTAGGATATCTTGATTTCACAGCACTCGCATAGGTTCACGAGCACCGTTTGGGCAAGTTCCAACTTGCTGCGGAAGTCGCACACATTCCCTAGTCTGAGCTACACTGAGAAAAACACTAGGCTGCGCCTTCCTTCCAGGACCTCCTACCTGAAGTCACCCTGCCTGCAAGAGAATGACGCCTTGCGTTCCTATTGCAACAAGAGCACAATTTTTCCTATAGCACTGCAAGCTTTTGAAGAGGCACGGGCCCACAGGCCTAGCTAGCGCGTTCCTTGGTTGTGGCAGTTCTCTAGATGCAGAACACCCTGCCAGGCGATTTTGATTCAGGGAAGGAACTAGTGGGTACGCGGTGTCTCTTTTGTCTTGTTAGAAACCACAGGGATGTATGCTGCCTGTGCCTATGGAAATGGGGGCATGTTGGTAGTAGACTTCTTTATCCATTTTGATAGCTCCATTCATGCTGCCTTGAAGCTCCCTGAAATTCTCTGCTCTTGACAGGCCCCTGGCTGTTGTAGGCATTGGTCTGGGAAGAAAATGTGTTGTCTCTGGCTACACACGGAGCTTTAGTGGCCTGGGCGGAACTCATCATGCCATGCTCTAGAGCTAAAGGGAATCTCAACCTGAGTCCTTGCCCTGAGGTAAGGCCCTGAGTAGCCATGCAGAAAGGGAGGCAGGCAGCTCTTTCCATGAGCTCTTAGTCGCTGTTCTGCTTTATTTTAAAGGAAGTACCCTTTTCAGCATTCCTAGGACGCTCGGGGGAGCATCATTTTCGTTCCAAGATCCCTGACTACTTCCACACCTTGTTGGCTTGCTGAGAAACAACGAAGCCCATAGGTCTCTCGGAGGTCCTCTGGGTCTGCTGAGTCATGGGCAACACACTGCACTCTTTCTTGGGACATCTTGATTTACCCACACTCGCACAGATTCATGAGCACTGTTCTAATAAATTCCAGCATGCCGTGGAAGTCGCACTCATTCCCTAGTCTGGGCTGCACTGAGAAAAACACTAGGCTTCTCCTTCCATCCAGGACCTCCTAGCTGAAGTCACCCTGCCTCCAGGAGAAAGACGCCTTGCGTTCCTATTGCAACTAAAGCACAGTTTTTCCTACAGCACTGAAGGCTTTTGAAGAGGCACGGGTTTAGGGGCCTAGCTAGGGCGTTCCTTGGTTGAGGCGGTTCACTACATGCAGAACACCCTACATCGAGAAGTTGATTCAGGGAAGCAACCAGTGTGTACTCTGTGTCTCTTTTGACTTGTTTGAAACCACAGGGATGTATGCTGTTTTTGCCTATGGAAATGGGGTCATGTTGGTAGTAGACTTCCTTATCCATTTTGATAGCTCCATTCATGTTGCCTTGAAGCTCCATGAAATTCTCTGCTGTGGACAGGCCCCTGGCTATTGTAGGCATTGGTCTGGGAAGAAAATGTGTTTTCTCTGGCTACACACGGAGCTTTAGAGGCCTGGGCGGAACTCATCATGCCATGCTCTAGAGCTAAAGGGAGCCTCAACGCGAGTCCTTGCCTCGAGGTAAGGCCCTGAGTAGCCATGGGGAAAGAGAGGCATGCAGCTCTTTCCATGAGCTCATAGTCGCTGTTCTGCTTTATTTTAAAGGAAGGACCCTTTTCAGCACTCCTAGGACCCTCGAGGGAGCATTTTCGTTCCAATATCCCTGACTACCTCCACACCTCTGTAGCCCTGCTGAGAACAACGTGGACCATAGGTCCCTCGGAGGTCTTCTGTGTCTGCTGAATCATGGGCAACACACTGCACTCTTTCTTGTGATATCTTGATTCACAGCACTCGCACAGGTTCACGAGCACTGTTTCGGCAAGATCCAACTTGCTGTGGAAGTCTCACACATTCCCTAGTCTGAGCTGAACTGAGAAAAACACTAGGCTTCACCTTCCTTCCAGGACCTCCTACCTGAAGTCACCCTGCCTCCAGGAAAAAATCGGTTGCGTTCGTATTGCAACTAAAGCACAGTCTTTCCTGTAGCACCCGGGCGTGTAGCAGTTTCCATGAGGCCGTAGTCGCTTATCTTCAGCATTTTAACGCCAGTACGCTTTTCAGGCTTTTGAAGAGGCACCGGCCCCAGGCCTAACTAGGGCGTTCCTTGGTTGAGGCGGTTCACTACATGCAGAACACCCTGCCTCGAGAATTTGATTCAGGGAAGGAACGAGTGTGTACTCTGTGTCTCTTTTGAGTTGTTTGAAACCACAGGGATGTATGCTGTTTGTGCCTATGGAAATGGGCTCATGTTGGTAGTAGACTTCCTTATCCATTTTGATATCTCCATTCAGGCTGCCTTGAAGCTCCCTGAAATTCTCTGCTGTTCACAGGCCCCTGGCTATTGTACGCATTGGTCTGGGAAGAAAATGTGTTTTCTCTGGCTACACAGTGTGCTTCATAGTCCGCGGTGGGACTCATCTTGCCATGCTCTAGAGTTAAAGGGAATCTCAAATCTGTCCTTGCCTCGTGGTGAGGCCCCGAGTGGCCATGCAGAAAGGGAGGCATGCAGCTCTTTCCATGTGCGCTTACTCGCTATTTTGATTTATTTTAAAGGAAGTACCCTTTTCAGGACTCCTATCCCCCTCGGGTGAGCATCATTTTAGTTCCAAGATCACTGAGTACCTCCACACCCCTGTAGGCCCGCTGAACAACAACGAGGCCCATAGGTCCCACGGAGGTCCTCTGTGTCTGCTGAGTCATGGGCAACACACTGCACTCTTTCTTGTGATATCTTGATTCACAGCACTCGCACAGGTTCAAGAGCAACGTTCAAGCAAGTTCCAACATGCCGTGGAAATCGCACTCAATCCCTAGTCTGAGCTGCACAGAGAAAAGCACTAGGCTTCTCCTTCCAATCAGGACCTCCTACCTGAAGTCACCCTGCCTCCAGGAGTAAGACGGCTTGCTTTCCTTTTGCAACTAAAGCACAGTTTTTCCTATAGCACTGCAGGCTTTTGAAGAGACACGGGCCCAGAGGCCTAGCTAGGGTGTTACTTGGATGAGGCCGTTCACCACATGCAGAACACTCTGCCTCGAGAATGTGATTCAGGGAAGGAACCAATGTGTACTCTGTGTCTCTTTTGAGTTCTTTGAAACCACAGGGATGTATGCTGTTTGGGCCTATGGAAATGGGGGCATGTTGGTAGTAGACTTGCTTTTTCATTTTGAAAGCTCCATTCATGCTGCCTTGAAGATCCCTGAATTCTCTGCTGTTGACAGGCCCCTAGCTATTGTAGGCATTGGTCTGGGAAGAAAATGTGTTTTCTCTGGCTACACACGGAGCTTTAGTGGCCTGGGCGGAACTCATCATGCCATGCTCTAGAGCTAAAGGGAGCCTCAACGCGAGTCCTTGCCTCGAGGTAAGGCCCTGAGTAGCCATGGGGAAAGAGAGGCATGCAGCTCTTTCCATGAGCTCATAGACGCTGTTCTGCTTTATTTTAAAGGAAGGACCCTTTTCAGCACTCCTAGGACCCTCGAGGGAGCATTTTCGTTCCAATATCCCTGACTACCTCCACACCTCTGTAGCCCTGCTGAGAACAACGTGGACCATAGGTCCCTCGGAGGTCTTCTGTGTCTGCTGAATCATGGGCAACACACTGCACTCTTTCTTGTGATATCTTGATTCACAGCACTCGCACAGGTTCACGAGCACTGTTTTGGCAAGATCCAACTTGCTGTGGAAGTCTCACACATTCCCTAGTCTGAGCTGAACTGAGAAAAACACTAGGCTTCACCTTCCTTCCAGGACCTCCTACCTGAAGTCACCCTGCCTCCAGGAAAAAATCGGTTGCGTTCGTATTGCAACTAAAGCACAGTCTTTCCTGTAGCACCCGGGCGTGTAGCAATTTCCATGAGGCCGTAGTCGCTTATCTTCAGCATTTTAACGCCAGTACGCTTTTCAGGCTTTTGAAGAGGCACCGGCCCCAGGCCTAACTAGGGCGTTCCTTGGTTGAGGCGGTTCACTACATGCAGAACACCCTGCCTCGAGAATTTGATTCAGGGAAGGAACCAGTGTGTACTCTGTGTCTCTTTTTAGTTGTTTGAAACCACAGGGATGTATGCTGTTTTTGCCTATGGAAATGGGCTCATGTTGGTAGTAGACTTCCTTATCCATTTTGATAGCTCCATTCAGGCTGCCTTGAAGCTCCCTGAAATACTCTGCTGTTCACAGGCCCCTGGCTATTGTACGCATTGGTCTGGGAAGAAAATGTGTTTTCTCTGGCTACACAGTGTGCTTCATAGTCCGCGGTGGGACTCATCTTGCCATGCTCTAGAGTTAAAGGGAATCTCAAATCTGTCCTTGCCTCGTGGTGAGGCCCCGAGTGGCCATGCAGAAAGGGAGGCATGCAGCTCTTTCCATGTGCTCTTAGTCGCTATTTTGATTTATTTTAAAGGAAGTACCCTTTTCAGGACTCCTATCCCCCTCGGGTGAGCATCATTTTAGTTCCAAGATCACTGAGTACCTCCACACCCCTGTAGGCCCGCTGAACAACAACGAGGCCCATAGGTCCCACGGAGGTCCTCTGTGTCTGCTGAGTCATGGGCAACACACTGCACTCTTTCTTGTGATATCTTGATTCACAGCACTCGCACAGGTTCAAGAGCAACGTTCAAGCAAGTTCCAACATGCCGTGGAAATCGCACTCAATCCCTAGTCTGAGCTGCACAGAGAAAAACACTAGGCTTCTCCTTCCAATCAGGACCTCCTACCTGAAGTCACCCTGCCTCCAGGAGTAAGACGGCTTGCTTTCCTTTTGCAACTAAAGCACAGTTTTTCCTAGAGCACTGCAGGCCTTTGAAGAGACACGGGCCCAGAGGCCTAGCTAGGGTGTTACTTGGATGAGGCCGTTCACCACATGCAGAACACTCTGCCTCGAGAATGTGATTCAGGGAAGGAACCAATGTGTACTCTGTGTCTCTTTTGAGTTCTTTGAAACCACAGGGATGTATGCTGTTTGTGCCTATGGAAATGGGGGCATGTTGGTAGTAGACTTGCTTTTTCATTTTGAAAGCTCCATTCATGCCGCCTTGAAGATCCCTGAATTCTCTGCTGTTGACAGGCCCCTGGCTATTGTAGGCATTGGTCTGGGAAGAAAATGTGTTTTCTCTGGCTACACAGTGTGCTTCATAGTCCGGTGTGGGACTCATCTTGCCATGCTCTAGAGCTAAAGGGAATCTCAAATCTGTCCTGTCCTCGAGGTAAGGCTCTGAGTAGCCATGCATAAAGGGAGGCATGCAGCTCTCTCCATGAGCTCTTAGTCGCTGTTCTGCTTTATTTTAAAGGATGTACCCTTTTCAGGAATCCTAGGCCCCTCGGGTGAGCATCATTTTAGTTCCAAGTTCACTGAGTACCTCCACAAACTGTGGCCTGCTGAACAACAACGAGGCCCATAGGTCCCTGGGAGGTACCCTGTGTCTGTTGAGTCATGGGCAACACACTGCACTCTTTCTTAGGATATCTTGATTTCACAGCACTCGCATAGGTTCACGAGCACCGTTTGGGCAAGTTCCAACTTGCTGCGGAAGTCGCACACATTCCCTAGTCTGAGCTACACTGAGAAAAACACTAGGCTGCGCCTTCCTTCCAGGACCTCCTACCTGAAGTCACCCTGCCTGCAAGAGAATGACGCCTTGCGTTCCTATTGCAACAAGAGCACAATTTTTCCTATAGCACTGCAAGCTTTTGAAGAGGCACGGGCCCACAGGCCTAGCTAGCGCGTTCCTTGGTTGTGGCAGTTCTCTAGATGCAGAACACCCTGCCAGGCGATTTTGATTCAGGGAAGGAACTAGTGGGTACGCGGTGTCTCTTTTGTCTTGTTAGAAACCACAGGGATGTATGCTGCCTGTGCCTATGGAAATGGGGGCATGTTGGTAGTAGACTTCTTTATCCATTTTGATAGCTCCATTCATGCTGCCTTGAAGCTCCCTGAAATTCTCTGCTCTTGACAGGCCCCTGGCTGTTGTAGGCATTGGTCTGGGAAGAAAATGTGTTGTCTCTGGCTACACACGGAGCTTTAGTGGCCTGGGCGGAACTCATCATGCCATGCTCTAGAGCTAAAGGGAATCTCAACCTGAGTCCTTGCCCTGAGGTAAGGCCCTGAGTAGCCATGCAGAAAGGGAGGCAGGCAGCTCTTTCCATGAGCTCTTAGTCGCTGTTCTGCTTTATTTTAAAGGAAGTACCCTTTTCAGCATTCCTAGGACGCTCGGGGGAGCATCATTTTCGTTCCAAGATCCCTGACTACTTCCACACCTTGTTGGCTTGCTGAGAAACAACGAAGCCCATAGGTCTCTCGGAGGTCCTCTGGGTCTGCTGAGTCATGGGCAACACACTGCACTCTTTCTTGGGACATCTTGATTTACCCACACTCGCACAGATTCATGAGCACTGTTCTAATAAATTCCAGCATGCCGTGGAAGTCGCACTCATTCCCTAGTCTGGGCTGCACTGAGAAAAACACTAGGCTTCTCCTTCCATCCAGGACCTCCTAGCTGAAGTCACCCTGCCTCCAGGAGAAAGACGCCTTGCGTTCCTATTGCAACTAAAGCACAGTTTTTCCTACAGCACTGAAGGCTTTTGAAGAGGCACGGGTTTAGGGGCCTAGCTAGGGCGTTCCTTGGTTGAGGCGGTTCACTACATGCAGAACACCCTACATCGAGAAGTTGATTCAGGGAAGCAACCAGTGTGTACTCTGTGTCTCTTTTGACTTGTTTGAAACCACAGGGATGTATGCTGTTTTTGCCTATGGAAATGGGGTCATGTTGGTAGTAGACTTCCTTATCCATTTTGATAGCTCCATTCATGTTGCCTTGAAGCTCCATGAAATTCTCTGCTGTGGACAGGCCCCTGGCTATTGTAGGCATTGGTCTGGGAAGAAAATGTGTTTTCTCTGGCTACACACGGAGCTTTAGAGGCCTGGGCGGAACTCATCATGCCATGCTCTAGAGCTAAAGGGAGCCTCAACGCGAGTCCTTGCCTCGAGGTAAGGCCCTGAGTAGCCATGGGGAAAGAGAGGCATGCAGCTCTTTCCATGAGCTCATAGTCGCTGTTCTGCTTTATTTTAAAGGAAGGACCCTTTTCAGCACTCCTAGGACCCTCGAGGGAGCATTTTCGTTCCAATATCCCTGACTACCTCCACACCTCTGTAGCCCTGCTGAGAACAACGTGGACCATAGGTCCCTCGGAGGTCTTCTGTGTCTGCTGAATCATGGGCAACACACTGCACTCTTTCTTGTGATATCTTGATTCACAGCACTCGCACAGGTTCACGAGCACTGTTTCGGCAAGATCCAACTTGCTGTGGAAGTCTCACACATTCCCTAGTCTGAGCTGAACTGAGAAAAACACTAGGCTTCACCTTCCTTCCAGGACCTCCTACCTGAAGTCACCCTGCCTCCAGGAAAAAATCGGTTGCGTTCGTATTGCAACTAAAGCACAGTCTTTCCTGTAGCACCCGGGCGTGTAGCAGTTTCCATGAGGCCGTAGTCGCTTATCTTCAGCATTTTAACGCCAGTACGCTTTTCAGGCTTTTGAAGAGGCACCGGCCCCAGGCCTAACTAGGGCGTTCCTTGGTTGAGGCGGTTCACTACATGCAGAACACCCTGCCTCGAGAATTTGATTCAGGGAAGGAACGAGTGTGTACTCTGTGTCTCTTTTGAGTTGTTTGAAACCACAGGGATGTATGCTGTTTGTGCCTATGGAAATGCGCTCATGTTGGTAGTAGACTTCCTTATCCATTTTGATATCTCCATTCAGGCTGCCTTGAAGCTCCCTGAAATTCTCTGCTGTTCACAGGCCCCTGGCTATTGTACGCATTGGTCTGGGAAGAAAATGTGTTTTCTCTGGCTACACAGTGTGCTTCATAGTCCGCGGTGGGACTCATCTTGCCATGCTCTAGAGTTAAAGGGAATCTCAAATCTGTCCTTGCCTCGTGGTGAGGCCCCGAGTGGCCATGCAGAAAGGGAGGCATGCAGCTCTTTCCATGTGCGCTTACTCGCTATTTTGATTTATTTTAAAGGAAGTACCCTTTTCAGGACTCCTATCCCCCTCGGGTGAGCATCATTTTAGTTCCAAGATCACTGAGTACCTCCACACCCCTGTAGGCCCGCTGAACAACAACGAGGCCCATAGGTCCCACGGAGGTCCTCTGTGTCTGCTGAGTCATGGGCAACACACTGCACTCTTTCTTGTGATATCTTGATTCACAGCACTCGCACAGGTTCAAGAGCAACGTTCAAGCAAGTTCCAACATGCCGTGGAAATCGCACTCAATCCCTAGTCTGAGCTGCACAGAGAAAAGCACTAGGCTTCTCCTTCCAATCAGGACCTCCTACCTGAAGTCACCCTGCCTCCAGGAGTAAGACGGCTTGCTTTCCTTTTGCAACTAAAGCACAGTTTTTCCTATAGCACTGCAGGCTTTTGAAGAGACACGGGCCCAGAGGCCTAGCTAGGGTGTTACTTGGATGAGGCCGTTCACCACATGCAGAACACTCTGCCTCGAGAATGTGATTCAGGGAAGGAACCAATGTGTACTCTGTGTCTCTTTTGAGTTCTTTGAAACCACAGGGATGTATGCTGTTTGGGCCTATGGAAATGGGGGCATGTTGGTAGTAGACTTGCTTTTTCATTTTGAAAGCTCCATTCATGCTGCCTTGAAGATCCCTGAATTCTCTGCTGTTGACAGGCCCCTAGCTATTGTAGGCATTGGTCTGGGAAGAAAATGTGTTTTCTCTGGCTACACACGGAGCTTTAGTGGCCTGGGCGGAACTCATCATGCCATGCTCTAGAGCTAAAGGGAGCCTCAACGCGAGTCCTTGCCTCGAGGTAAGGCCCTGAGTAGCCATGGGGAAAGAGAGGCATGCAGCTCTTTCCATGAGCTCATAGACGCTGTTCTGCTTTATTTTAAAGGAAGGACCCTTTTCAGCACTCCTAGGACCCTCGAGGGAGCATTTTCGTTCCAATATCCCTGACTACCTCCACACCTCTGTAGCCCTGCTGAGAACAACGTGGACCATAGGTCCCTCGGAGGTCTTCTGTGTCTGCTGAATCATGGGCAACACACTGCACTCTTTCTTGTGATATCTTGATTCACAGCACTCGCACAGGTTCACGAGCACTGTTTTGGCAAGATCCAACTTGCTGTGGAAGTCTCACACATTCCCTAGTCTGAGCTGAACTGAGAAAAACACTAGGCTTCACCTTCCTTCCAGGACCTCCTACCTGAAGTCACCCTGCCTCCAGGAAAAAATCGGTTGCGTTCGTATTGCAACTAAAGCACAGTCTTTCCTGTAGCACCCGGGCGTGTAGCAATTTCCATGAGGCCGTAGTCGCTTATCTTCAGCATTTTAACGCCAGTACGCTTTTCAGGCTTTTGAAGAGGCACCGGCCCCAGGCCTAACTAGGGCGTTCCTTGGTTGAGGCGGTTCACTACATGCAGAACACCCTGCCTCGAGAATTTGATTCAGGGAAGGAACCAGTGTGTACTCTGTGTCTCTTTTGAGTTGTTTGAAACCACAGGGATGTATGCTGTTTTTGCCTATGGAAATGGGCTCATGTTGGTAGTAGACTTCCTTATCCATTTTGATAGCTCCATTCAGGCTGCCTTGAAGCTCCCTGAAATACTCTGCTGTTCACAGGCCCCTGGCTATTGTACGCATTGGTCTGGGAAGAAAATGTGTTTTCTCTGGCTACACAGTGTGCTTCATAGTCCGCGGTGGGACTCATCTTGCCATGCTCTAGAGTTAAAGGGAATCTCAAATCTGTCCTTGCCTCGTGGTGAGGCCCCGAGTGGCCATGCAGAAAGGGAGGCATGCAGCTCTTTCCATGTGCTCTTAGTCGCTATTTTGATTTATTTTAAAGGAAGTACCCTTTTCAGGACTCCTATCCCCCTCGGGTGAGCATCATTTTAGTTCCAAGATCACTGAGTACCTCCACACCCCTGTAGGCCCGCTGAACAACAACGAGGCCCATAGGTCCCACGGAGGTCCTCTGTGTCTGCTGAGTCATGGGCAACACACTGCACTCTTTCTTGTGATATCTTGATTCACAGCACTCGCACAGGTTCAAGAGCAACGTTCAAGCAAGTTCCAACATGCCGTGGAAATCGCACTCAATCCCTAGTCTGAGCTGCACAGAGAAAAACACTAGGCTTCTCCTTCCAATCAGGACCTCCTACCTGAAGTCACCCTGCCTCCAGGAGTAAGACGGCTTGCTTTCCTTTTGCAACTAAAGCACAGTTTTTCCTATAGCACTGCAGGCCTTTGAAGAGACACGGGCCCAGAGGCCTAGCTAAGGTGTTACTTGGATGAGGCCGTTCACCACATGCAGAACACTCTGCCTCGAGAATGTGATTCAGGGAAGGAACCAATGTGTACTCTGTGTCTCTTTTGAGTTCTTTGAAACCACAGGGATGTATGCTGTTTGTGCCTATGGAAATGGGGGCATGTTGGTAGTAGACTTGCTTTTTCATTTTGAAAGCTCCATTCATGCCGCCTTGAAGATCCCTGAATTCTCTGCTGTTGACAGGCCCCTGGCTATTGTAGGCATTGGTCTGGGAAGAAAATGTGTTTTCTCTGGCTACACAGTGTGCTTCATAGTCCGGTGTGGGACTCATCTTGCCATGCTCTAGAGCTAAAGGGAATCTCAAATCTGTCCTGTCCTCGAGGTAAGGCTCTGAGTAGCCATGCATAAAGGGAGGCATGCAGCTCTCTCCATGAGCTCTTAGTCGCTGTTCTGCTTTATTTTAAAGGATGTACCCTTTTCAGGAATCCTAGGCCCCTCGGGTGAGCATCATTTTAGTTCCAAGTTCACTGAGTACCTCCACAAACTGTGGCCTGCTGAACAACAACGAGGCCCATAGGTCCCTGGGAGGTACCCTGTGTCTGTTGAGTCATGGGCAACACACTGCACTCTTTCTTAGGATATCTTGATTTCACAGCACTCGCATAGGTTCACGAGCACCGTTTTGGCAAGTTCCAACTTGCTGCGGAAGTCGCACACATTCCCTAGTCTGAGCTACACTGAGAAAAACACTAGGCTGCGCCTTCCTTCCAGGACCTCCTACCTGAAGTCACCCTGCCTGCAAGAGAATGACGCCTTGCGTTCCTATTGCAGCAAGAGCACAATTTTTCCTATAGCACTGCAAGCTTTTGAAGAGGCACGGGCCCACAGGCCTAGCTAGGGCGTTCCTTGGTTGTGGCAGTTCTCTAGATGCAGAACACCCTGCCAGGCGATTTTGATTCAGGGAAGGAACTAGTGGGTACGCGGTGTCTCTTTTGTCTTGTTAGAAACCACAGGGATGTATGCTGCCTGTGCCTATGGAAATGGGGGCATGTTGGTAGTAGACTTCCTTATCCATTTTGATAGCTCCATTCATGCTGCCTTGAAGCTCCCTGAAATTCTCTGCTCTTGACAGGCCCCTGGCTGTTGTAGGCATTGGTCTGGGAAGAAAATGTGTTGTCTCTGGCTACACACGGAGCTTTAGTGGCCTGGGCGGAACTCATCATGCCATGCTCTAGAGCTAAAGGGAATCTCAACCTGAGTCCTTGCCCTGAGGTAAGGCCCTGAGTAGCCATGCAGAAAGGGAGGCAGGCAGCTCTTTCCATGAGCTCTTAGTCGCTGTTCTGCTTTATTTTAAAGGAAGTACCCTTTTCAGCATTCCTAGGACGCTCGGGGGAGCATCATTTTCGTTCCAAGATCCCTGACTACTTCCACACCTTGTTGGCTTGCTGAGAAACAACGAAGCCCATAGGTCTCTCGGAGGTCCTCTGGGTCTGCTGAGTCATGGGCAACACACTGCACTCTTTCTTGGGACATCTTGATTTACCCACACTCGCACAGATTCATGAGCACTGTTCTAATAAATTCCAGCATGCCGTGGAAGTCGCACTCATTCCCTAGTCTGGGCTGCACTGAGAAAAACACTAGGCTTCTCCTTCCATCCAGGACCTCCTAGCTGAAGTCACCCTGCCTCCAGGAGAAAGACGCCTTGCGTTCCTATTGCAACTAAAGCACAGTTTTTCCTACAGCACTGAAGGCTTTTGAAGAGGCACGGGTTTAGGGGCCTAGCTAGGGCGTTCCTTGGTTGAGGCGGTTCACTACATGCAGAACACCCTACATCGAGAAGTTGATTCAGGGAAGCAACCAGTGTGTACTCTGTGTCTCTTTTGACTTGTTTGAAACCACAGGGATGTATGCTGTTTTTGCCTATGGAAATGGGGTCATGTTGGTAGTAGACTTCCTTATCCATTTTGATAGCTCCATTCATGTTGCCTTGAAGCTCCATGAAATTCTCTGCTGTGGACAGGCCCCTGGCTATTGTAGGCATTGGTCTGGGAAGAAAATGTGTTTTCTCTGGCTACACACGGAGCTTTAGAGGCCTGGGCGGAACTCATCATGCCATGCTCTAGAGCTAAAGGGAGCCTCAACGCGAGTCCTTGCCTCGAGGTAAGGCCCTGAGTAGCCATGGGGAAAGAGAGGCATGCAGCTCTTTCCATGAGCTCATAGTCGCTGTTCTGCTTTATTTTAAAGGAAGGACCCTTTTCAGCACTCCTAGGACCCTCGAGGGAGCATTTTCGTTCCAATATCCCTGACTACCTCCACACCTCTGTAGCCCTGCTGAGAACAACGTGGACCATAGGTCCCTCGGAGGTCTTCTGTGTCTGCTGAATCATGGGCAACACACTGCACTCTTTCTT
>NW_028124410.1:0-56733 GCF_965194825.1 Balaenoptera physalus | reverse complement strand
TTATGGGCATTGCTTCTAGGACAAGCCTTGATCTTGCATTGGATGTTCCTTCCTGTCAACTTCCAGCAGCAGGAGTCTTCTTTTCAGTGCTTGATGCTTCACGAAATAGACTCTGCCCATTGGCAGCAAATACCAGAGAGCCAGGAGACAGAGCTGGTTGCAGACCTTTCCTCTTCCAGCCTTTGGTTGCAATTGTTTTGCCCATGATTTGCTAGCTCTAGTTCCTTGGGCCACACAGGTATCCTGCCATCCAGCTCTTTTTATATGTGAGAGACATTCTGAACACTGTCCCTCTTTCTTTGCACAGAAGTATATACAGTGTGGCAGTTACCGTAATCTCCTCCCCCTTGCAAACAGCCCCTCTAGAATCTCGGACCTCTAGGACTCTCTGTCTTGCATGCTTGGGTGCAAGGCCAAGCACAATGAAGAGGAGAATAATTAGAGAAAGAGGAGGACATTGGTGGAGAACTGGGAGCAGGTAAGGTGAAAGGGCACCGGAGAAAAGAGATGCATGTAGGTTTTTTGGTTTCTGTGGGAAACAAGTTGACACACTTGGGCCTCATTTTGTATTAACAGAACAGAGAGTTGTAGATATAAGTAGCTAGATCGTGCAGCAACTGCCATGAAGTCTGTACACTGAAGAGAACAGTCTCACATCTAGTTTTCATTTTGTTTTATGTCATATTACCTTATTTATAGCATTCACTGGTATGTTTGTAGAACGCAGATGTTTTCAAATGCTCTGGTTTTGTCTACATGGTTATTTCCTTGTCCTATTTGTAAGGAATCCAACATTGTAAGACATATTGCATGTTTTTCTCTTGACGATTGTTTACCTTGAAGCGTCATGAGCTAACTTGAGCTGTTGGATTTTGTGGAGAAACTTTAAAAAGGGTCTGTGAAAAAGGCATTGTGGTGAGTCGCATTATGCACCCGAGCGTAAGGAGCAGATATCTGCCACCAGCCCAGCTTGGCCTGGATTGCCTCTGTGTTAGTTCCCCTGGTTAGTGCTTTTCTCCCTAACCACTCTTGTGACTGTGATAATGTGAGTTAAGGGCTGAGTTGCTAGTGATTTATGTGTGAGGTAGGCTGGTTTGAGGGAGGAAATCTATGGACCTAGTCATTTTCCTTGGTGGTAAGCTTTCAGGGGTGCAAAGATCGATCTTCCTGGGGACTTTTCTGGTACCAGGAAGATATCGCATAGATGGGACCTCCAAAGACACACATTTAATTTTTAGGCCTGTTGTTCCTATTATGGGATGTGAGTTTCTTCACTGATGGGGATGCTGCTTATCTGAGAAGAAACTGTGAAAGGTGGTGTAGTATAGAGGTGTGGCTTAAGCTTTTAAGTTTTCTTCAAGGTTTTTCCCCTAAGCTTCATACTTCAGACGGCCTACTTACATGAGACTAGTATGTGATGTCAGGCTAACAACTTCCTAAATACCTGCAAGCCAGATCAGTGTCTCTTTTCTCTATATTCCCATGGAAATCAAGGGTCCCGCCGAATTTTCCATCGAAACAGTTGATTTGTGCTGTCTCTAGGAATTCTACAGGGCGTACCGTTGCTTCCTAACCGGTGTCATTTGGGAGATCGATCCCCCTCTGTACGTTCAAATGATTAATTTTGAGACTCTGCTCATGTGTGCAGTAAACCCTTTAATTCCCTAAGACCTTCCTTTCCTCCATCTCATACCCCATGAAGCCCGCTTCAGTTTATCTCCTGAATTTCTTTGGAATCTGTCAGCTCTCCCTCAACATCCTAATACTGAACTTGCCTGTCTGTTGCGATTAGGTCCTAACTAGTGTCCATATATCTTGTTTCCCTCCAATCCATTCTTCACACAAGAAAGCTTCAAAGCAAGTTGGAACATTGCTCATAAACATCGCTCACAAACATTGTTTTGAGAATAGAAAACACACTGGTGGCCTTTAAGACTCTGCGTGCTCTAGAATCCTCTCTGCTTCTCTAGCCCCATCTTGTGCCACGTTTGCCCTCACTTTCTATGCTTCAGATACACTGAATTAACCTTAGTTCTCACTCATCTGACAGAAGTCAGTTGAGAAATTATTTTTCACTGTGATTCCTAGCATTAAGGAATTTGATGATCAGGTTTTGTATGAGGACTAAAACTAAACTGGGAAGTGGAAGAATTGCGTTTCAACTGTTTCAGTCAACACGCATGTATTAATGATACCTAAGTATTGAACACCGGGCTAGGTTTCATGAGGGATACAGAAGTTCTGGCCATCTCTGGTTTTGGGTATCCCTTATTTGTTGAGACCTTTGCGTTGTTTGGTTGCCTTTTGTCTGTTTTCCAGATGGGAAAACAGGAACAAGGGAAGTATAGGTTATTACTAGGTGGGGTTGAACAAGTGGAGCAGCAAACTGCAAAGCAGAAAGAAGAGGGACGTACTATAGAGGGATGTGATTTCCATTTTCAAGGCGCCTGCGTCCTGTGCAGGGAGACAGCCTAACATAAAATGTGCCTAACAAAAGATCTATTGACTTCTTACTAAAAATCTCCAGTTCATATAACCCAGGGGTTTATACCTTCTCCTTTAAAAGTTCTATTCCTGGGACTTCCCTGGTGGTCCAGTGGTGAAGACTCTGCGCTTCCAATGCAGCAGGCGTGGGTTCAATCCCTGGTTGGGGAGCTAAGATCCCACATGCTGCGCAGCCAAAGAAATTTTTTTCAAAAGTTATACTCCTGTGTTGTTGAATTTAGTGGTTTAGATTTTGTTTGAATGTTAAGAAGATTTCAGTTTATTTACCAGGAACAAACAAAACATAATGTAAAAATAGTTTCCCAGAAACGATTTCCATCGTTCTCTTCTTCCCTTTCTCCCGCAGACTGACTGGTGTTTCATCTTGACAAGTTCTCTGAACTTCTCTGTCATTCCATAGGAAAGCGGTCTGGCTTGGAGGTTGCAATCCCAGGGAATTTTTCATCAGCGGGGAAGTCTCCATCACTACAGAGGAATCAAGGTTGAAGTCAGTCCCGGGTAAGTGAGATGCTCCCCCTAACCACCAACACAGCAGTCGTGTACCTTTCAAGGGGTTCAGGGGCAAGATGGGCAAGGCATTTCTACTAACTCTTCTTAAGGATCACGGACAGTGTGCCCTATGCTACGAGGTAAGCGGTGACTGTTGTAATTCTTACTGGTGATCATTTCATGTCACTGATCCTTGGCTCTCTTTGTATCTCATAGGACTGTTGTAAGTCCAATACAAAATGAGTCTTCTTTTTAAAAAACTGAAATGTTTTACAAAGCCTAGCATTCTCATAGAGAGTCCTTTGAATTCTCCCCACTTTCCCGAGAGGCTAAGAACACTTCACACCATGAACTAGGAGAGGGGGTAGAGCCCTTTCTGATGAAATATAGAAACAAAGACAGAGTCTTAGCCTGCTTGCTCTCTGGACAGGATCTCGGACCACAAGGTCTTAAATCCTGGTATAAATGACGGAAGTGAGGACAGTTCAACTGGCACTCTCATAACAAGAGTTCTGAAACACCTTCCAAAGAGACTGTAGCGGTAGACGAGGGAAGGGAGTGCTACAGTGTGGTAGTACAGGGGGAATGCTCGGCTACAGCAGTGAAAAATGTGGTACCTATTGGTGTGCTCTCGGGGTTCTTGTACATGTAGCATAGATGACCTTTACAGTGTCCCTCCCACCTTCCCACCTGCATTAGGTGTTCTGTTTTTTTGTTTGTTTTTTTTTTTTAATTTACGTTTATTGATTGATTGATTGATTGAACTTATTTATTCTACGTATTTATTTTTTTGGCTGCACTGGGTCCTCATTGGTGTGCACGGGCTTTCTCTAGTTGCGGCTAGCGGGGTCTACTCTTGGTTGCGGTGTGCGGGCTTCTCATCGCGGTGGCCTCTCTTGTTGCGGAGCATGGGCTGTAGGCGCGTGGGCTTCGGTAGTTGCGGCTCACGGGCTCTGGAATGCAGGCTCAGTCGTTGTGGCACATGCGCTTAGTTGCTGCACGGCATGTGGGATCTTCGCAGACCGGGGCTCGAAGCCGTGTCCCCTGCATTGGCAGGCGCCACCAGGGAAGCCCTAGCTGTTCTTATATAGAGTCTAAAAACAGAGAGCACTGAGAGAAGGTAGTGGTTATTAAAGGCTCAGGATCTAAATTCTACCTGTCTCTACACCCCTTCCCAGCTGTCGATTTGACCCCGTTTGTGAATGCCGACCTCATTCTTCAACTTTCTCTGCCGTTTGTATACTCACCTTGAAAACTTGTTTCTGTGATGCGTTGAGCAGACACAGGGTGGCAGATTGCAGAGGTGGAAGCTGGTGGTCGGATATTTGCGGGCTGAATCTCCTTCAGTCCCATTCCCATTTCTGGTTGCGCAGAGGCCCTACTTCCTGTGTATGACGCGGAGCCATAGGATTGCGGGCAGGAGCCAAGTTCTCCATACAGTGAAGACCCCAGTGTGCCTTGGTTATAGTAATATACCTGGCTTCCTTCCTGGTAGGGAAGTGACAGGCGGCTATGCCCCTGATTTGTTCGTGGGCCTCCTGATACAGCAGTTCCCTTGGCTCTGGCCCTGTCGTCAGCTGCCCCTAGGAGGACTCTGAGCCCTAGCCACTTCTCTGGTAGATTTGCCTATTCCCCCACTATAATCACACCTGAATAAGGCAACTCAAACCTTTCAGAGATGTGTCGTGAACCTCTTGTTTTCTGAAATACCTATCTGGTGGTTGTGAGACTTAAGGCCAACCTCCCCGAGAGACTTTGTTTCTATTTCTCCTAGTAAACCTAGACTCATCTCCTGTCACCTTCAACTCTACTCCAATTGTGTTCTTTCAACCCAGACCCCTGACCCTGCTTTTTACTTCTGCCATTTCATCCTCACTCCTGCTTCCTTTCCTAAATCCATACGTCTCTTTTGGCCTTCCTAGCCCTGGGCCAAGTTCCTTCCTCTTTCCTCAGTTTTTACCCCTTTCCTTCATTCTCCCATCCAACTTTCAGGCCTTCCTTTCTCACGCCCCAGTTAGCAGCATCTCAAAATTCGAAAGGTTTATTACTCATCTATTAATTCTATTCCATTTACTTATTCGGTTCTATACCTATCTTACCTATGTATGGAAGAACCGCTGGTAGCCAAGGTGGCAGCAAGAATCCTAGCAGCTGTCACCTGACGTATCCGTAGTAGTCAGCAATTTCCATTTCTTTGTCCCTCTGGGTGAAAAATTGCAGCTTCCCCGAAGAGGTGTATCTGGCAGCATTCTCCCGTTGTTGTTGAGCCCGCCTCTTCATGGCCTCTCGCTCTGGCCTCTGCTCTTGTTCGATGGGCTTTGACATGACTGGCTCAGGCACGTTGGGTTCCCTCCATGGAACTCGTTGCTTGCTGAAGTCTTGGAGTAGAAGTTGGGTTTGGAGCTTGGGTGGGGACTGGCGCTTAGTCACAGCAGGGGGAACAGGCTCGCGCTGGAGAGAAGCGCCAGATGAAGTTTTGTAGGGTGCAGGCCTAGGAGCAGCAGGCTGAGGGACACGAGGCTGGGTATGGTTGGTCCAAGCCGGTTGGGTTGGGTTGGCCACAGTTGGCTGAGCTGGTTTGGCGGGACCTGGCAAAGAGGCAGGAGCTGGCTGGGATGAATTGACTGCAGCAGGTTGAGCTGAGTCAGTAGAACCAGGCTGGGCACGGTAAGCCACAGCAGGCCGATGTGAGGCCAGAGACTGTGGCCTCCGAGGAGCGGGTCGAGCTTGAGGCTTGTCCCAGGCAGAAAAAGGCAGAGGTATCAACTTGACCTTCCCAGGAGGAGGCCGCTCACACTGGGATGGAGATGGACACTCTGTTTCAGCACTGCTGTCTGGTTTCTGGGCTTGGACTTGCGTTTTCTCAGGCCTCTTACCCTCACGTGGGGTATGCCGCCGTGGCTGGATCGCTGGGGGTGGCTGGGGGTCTTTGGGGTTGCTTGAATTTCCCAAGAGCCGACAGGAAGAGAGCCCAGTTTTCGTCTCATTCTTCTTCCCCAGCGCATGAAGAACCTTCACAGACTCCAGCATGCGCACGCCAAGGGAGGTTCGAGGCTTTTGAAAGCTCTCTTGGCGAAGCTCAGTTTGGTGTTCCTTTCGCTTCGTGTTGGGGATTGCTGGCTTGTCTTCTGCCTTGACTTTGTTCCCTGACTGCTTGTTCTCTTCAGCCTTGTTTCTTCCTCTGGTCCTTTTGGTCTTTTCCTGCCCATGGCTCTCAGTTTTGCTGATCTTTCCGGATGCAGCTTTCTGAGGTTTGCCTTGAGAGTGCTTGGCCGTGTTCGCAGGAGCCCTGTCACTGACTGCAGCAGTGCATATAACCGCTTCTCCCCCTAACAGGCACTCTGGATCCTTTGGCTGGATTTTGGCCTTGGGAGCACCACCGATAGGCTCAGAGGCTTTCTGTTTGTTCTTCCTGGGTTGATCAGAGGGAACCTTTACGACACTTGGCTTTTCCTGCACCTGATTCACCTTAATGGCTCTGGTGTCTTCAGCTTTGATCACGTTGGGACCTTGGGATCGATCAAGATCTTTCCAAGAATTAAAGAGCTGGGGAAGGTGAATATCCTCCGCCAGTGTAGTAATGTCTGCAAGACCACTGCTAGGTTCAGTCCCATTTTCAAGTGTCCCTAGGTCCTGACGACTCAGGCTGTTCTCTCCCAGATCAGCATTTTCAGAACCAGGCTGCTCCTCTTGGCTGAGGGGATCGGTGCAGGCCAGCGGCTGGGGAATATCAGGGATTCCCAAAGGGAGTAGTGGAGGATCTTGGTTTTCTATTGGGATCTGGTAGGCCTCCAGAGGCTTTGACAGCTTGGTTTTGATATCCTCCACGTTCTTACTCTCTGTTTGTCCCTGGCTTGGAGCTGGAGGCAGGGCCAGGAGACGCCTGGCACTCTGGACTGGAGCTGTCACTGAAATGTCCCCAAGTTCAGATGGTGGGTTACTCTCAAGTATGTGACTGTTTCTGCTACTGCAGGACTTGGGGAGTTCTTGAGTTTGTGTCACACAAAACGTCTGGCTTGGAGGTTGCAATCCCAGGGAATTTTTCATCACCAGGGAAGTCTCCATCACTACAAAGGGATCAAGGGAGAAGTCAGTCCCTGGTAAATGAGATGCTCCCCCTAAACACCAACACAGCAGTCATGTACCTTTCAAGGGGTTCAGGGGCAAGATGGGCAAGGCATTTCTACTAACTCTTCTTAAGGATCATGGACAGTGCCCTATGCTACGAGGTAAGCGGTGACTGTTGTAATGCTTAACTGGTGATCATTTCATGTCACTGATCCTTGGCTCTCTTTGTATCTCATAGGACTGTTGTAAGTCCAATACAAAATGAGTCTTCTTTTTAAACAACTGAAATGTTTTACAAAGCCTAGCATTCTCATATAGAGTCCTTTCAATTCTCCCCACTTTCCCGAGAGGCTAAGAACACTTCACACCATGAACTAGGAGAGGGGGTAGAGCCCTTTCTGATGAAATACAGAAACAAAGACAGAGTCTTAGCCTGCTTGCTCTCTGGACAGGATCTCGGACCACAAGGTCTTAAATCCTGGTATAAATGACGGAAGTGAGGACACTTCAACTGGCACTCTCATAACAAGAGTTCTGAGACACCTTCCAAAGAGACTGTAGCAGTAGACGAGGGAAGGGAGTGCTACAGTGTGGTAGTACAGGGGGAATGCTCGGCTACAGCAGTGAAAAATGTGGTACCTATTGGTGTGCTCTCGGGGTTCTTGTACATGTAGCATAGATGACCTTTACAGTGTCCCTGCCACCTTCCCACCTGCATTAGGTGTTCTTTTTGTTTTTTTGTTTTTTTGTTTTTTTTAAATTTACGTTTATTTATTGATTGATTGTTTGAACTTATTTATTCTACGTATTTATTTTTTTGGCTGCACAGGGTCTTCATTGCTGTGCACGGGCTTTCTCTAGTTGCGGCTAGCGGGGTCTACTCTTGGTTGCGGTGTGCGGGCTTCTCTTGTTGCGGAGCATGCGCTCTAGGCGCGTGGGCTTCGGTAGTTGCGGCTCACGGGCTCTAGAATGCAGGCTCAGTCGTTGTGGCACATGGGCTTAGTTGCTCCACGGCATGTGGGATCTTCCCAGACCAGGGCTCGAACCCGTGTCCCCCGCATTGCATTGGCAGGTGGATTCTTAACCACGGCGCCACCAGGGAAGCCCTAGGTGTTCTTACATAGAGTCTAAAAACAGAGGGCACTGAGCGAAGGTAGTGGTTACTAAAGGCTCAGGATCTAAATTCTACCTGTCTCTACACCCCTTCCCAGCTGTCGATTTGACCCCATTTGTGAATGCCGACCTCATTCTTCAGCTTTCTCTGCCGTTTGTATACTCACCTTGAAAACTTGTTTCTGTGATGCGTTGAGCAGACACAGGGTGGCAGATTGCAGAGGTGGAAGCTGGTGGTCGGATATTTGTGGGCTGAATCTCCTTCAGTCCCATTCCCATTTCTGGTTGCGCAGAGGCCCTACTTCCTGTGTATGACGCGGAGCCATAGGATTGCGGGCAGGAGCCAAGTTCTCCATACAGTGAAGACCCCAGTGTGCCTTGGTTATAGTAATATACCTGGCTTCCTTCCTGGTAGGGAAGTGACAGGCGGCTATGCCCCTGATTTGGAATCTGAGATGGTGCTCCCTGAGCAAGCCTGGCAGAAAGTGATGGATATAGAGGGACCATGTTATTGGCGTCTGAAGTTTTATCATACTGGGCTGCCATAAACATGGAGGAAGCAGCTGGGTGCCGGTCAGTGAGTGCCAGAGTAAAGTCTCCGAGTGAAGAGGAATTCTTTTCAGTGCTTCCTGTGATGTCCCACTCAAGAACACCTGGATAGGAAGGAGCTGAAGTGGAGATCTGGCTGTGGTCAGTAACTCCAGATAACATAGTCGTGCTGGAATGTTGGTAAAGGTAGGCACTACCCATGAGTGTCTGGAAAGAGGTACCGGTAGCTGATGCCGAACTGACGGCAGGGGCAGAGACTCTGGAGAAGTTGCAGACACTTCGTGTTAGGGAAGTTGCATTGCTCACCACAGGAAGAGAATGCTGCAGAGAATTTAGAGTTCCAAGTAGAGATGGATTTTGGAAATTTTCTGTAAGAACAAGAGGGTCATGAAAAACTCAGGGAGGTTGAGAAATTCTCACTACGTTTGAGGAACAGCATTATCTTAAGGTTCTTGCTCTCAGGACACCTCTACTATCGACCCTTCCTGAGAAACCCAAAATCAGACAGTTAATGATGGCTGTAAGGACTGAGCAGTTTTCCACTCTTCTGTATTAACTGCCTGTGCTCCCATCTTGGGCACAGATGGGCAGAAGAGCCAAGTGGTATGGTTCAGACATTGTTCTCTAGGCTGGAAGCAACCTTCTCCCTGCCCTGTCTTTCCCTTCAGCCTGCACTCGTATTGACTTCTATGCTATTTCCTAGACTGGAAGCATTTTAGAACTAGGAGGCCCTTAGAGAACTTTCTCTTTTTTCAGTCTCATTTCACGAGTAAGGAAACTGAGGCTCAGAGAGGTCGGGTTGACTTGTTCAGGTTCTCTCATTATGTTAGTGTCATTACCAGGTTTCAGAACCTAAGTATCCTGACTTCCTTGCCAGGACTCCACTCTGAGCATGATACTGCCAGAAAGCAGGAGAAATAGAACTTATAATATAAGCATTTTTTTTGTCCATTAGAAAACAGTACGGCCATTACCATTGTCATCTTCAGTGTCTCCCTTTGCTTGTGCAGTTCCCACGCTATTACCTAGAGTTGACGTATAGCTCAGTCCAACTGGTGAACTGAAAGAGTCATTTTTGCCCTCTTCAAGCCTGGTTTCTCATCCTACCTCAAAATGATTACCCGAAAGTGGATTTCTTAAGTGCTTTTGGAAAGAGAAAAGTTATCTGATTACTTCAGATTACTCATCTATAAAGTGGTTATAACACCACCACCAATAATAATAGCAGTAATAATTAATAGATGAATAAGCTGATCT
Organism: Balaenoptera physalus; assembly: GCF_965194825.1. Classification (NCBI taxonomy): domain Eukaryota; kingdom Metazoa; phylum Chordata; class Mammalia; order Artiodactyla; family Balaenopteridae; genus Balaenoptera; species Balaenoptera physalus. The sequence continues at coordinate 46,752 of NW_028124410.1, read as the reverse complement.
ATTGCGTATGATTTATATGGAGGAAGATACAATAAGTTCTAGAAAGACAAAGAAAAATCATGAAAAACATGTTACGTAACGAAAAAGAAATCCATAGATATTAATGAAAACTGGGGTATGTGGGCAAGTATCAAAGCCTAATGAATTTACTAACAAATGACATTCTGTACCATACATGCAATATTATGAAAGTGAATTTTGCCCACTCTATTTTAGTGAATACTATTAACCAAAAAACACGATGGAGGTGATAGAGGTGAATGAATTCCTAGCCAATGCATACAGACAGAGACGATAAATCAGTAAAAAATGCATAACAAGCAACAGAATGCAACAAATGTGAATGTATAGGTAGCCACAACATATATAGACAAGTATTTCAATGAAAACCGGTACAAAGCAGACAGCAAAATAGTAAGTGTAAAAGAGTTTCATTATTGTGCTCATTCATATTTTTACCCAGCAAGTAACAGGTATTAAGCCTAGGAGAAATATATCTTTCCATGAATATAACTCATATAATAAGCAGAAAGGAAGCTTAAAAAGTATCAAGAAGGTTTTTGTATTTATCCTAGAACTTAGAATCATCTTCCACATCCAAGAAGATGACATCCCAAGACCTCAAAAAACCATCATCCCTAGAATCCAATTAAAAAAGATTTTCAAATGTAAGAAAATCCAAAGGACTCCACAACATTGTTTTAGATAAACGTGGATGTTTGTGTTTTCTTTTTTTCTTTTGCCGCGCCGCGTGGCCCTGGCCGTGAAAGCACCGAGTCCTAAGCGCTGGACCGCCAGGGAATTCCCTAAATGGGGAATTAGAGATGTGGGGCTTGACTTTTTCTTTTTCTTCTCCGGTAGCTAAGATCTACAAGCGAACGATGGCTGTTGATCAATGTGCTCTCTGTGTTAGGAAGGAAATAACTGTAAAAATTGAAAAGCAACCTTGCCTTAGAAGCTACATATCACACAAAGGAAATAGTCCTTCTGATTCAATGTAGAAGATATCATTTAAAATGTTTAATTGGTCAAATGTCTACCTAGTTTAAAAATTAGAAAGAATAGAACACTGAAAAGCAGCCCCCTAGATAACCACTTTGGTTTCTGGTTTCTAGGAAGCATCATTTCTAAAACATACTTCTAAAATGTTTCTATTCCAAACTGTCAAGTGCCAGCTGTATTCAGAGAGGCAATAAAAGAAAGAAAACGGAGTATGACTTTTCTGATAGGCTGCCCTTCCTGGTGATCCCCTGTTCTGGCCTTACTTTCCTTCTTAGTCTGTTAATGTAAGGATTTGCTACCATCAGCTTTGTTTTGCCCTGCTCTGAGCAGATTTCCCTCTGTGCTGTTTCTGCTTTAATTTAAAATCTTTGGCTCCCATCAACATTCCATGGCAAACTGCCTCTTTCTTGAGAGCTCCTCTATGCTTTCCCTCTTCATTCTTATATTTTTTTCCCATCTCTTGGTTCCTGTTGGCCTGTGCTAATGAAAACAATCCTAAACTTGCTTACGTTTGACTCTGTGCCTCCCTATATAGCCCAGTACTCTCCATCCTCTCTCCCTATTCTCTCTTTTCAACTAGTCGAAATACTAGTGGAGGGAGACCATTGGAGATGAAACATCTTGGTATATATCGCTAGTTTTCTGTGTCACCTGGCTTTTCTATGTTTCTGTTGAAACACTCTTTTGAGAAGTCTCTGATTTCATTTTCTACATGGGTACCCTTTAAGGCTCAATATTGGAAAAGAAGGGGATCAGAGTGATCAACCCAATGTGGTATCCTAACGTAACAGATAAGGAAAGCAGCAGGCTTTGTGAGGCAGTCAGTGATTTGTCCAAAGTCACACAGACAGTAAACGTCAAAGTCAAAACTGAAATTAGGTCTCCAGACTTGTAGTTCAATACTTTCCCTCATTATTCCACGCTATTTTGAATCTCCTCCTCAATTTAGGGGCACAAGAAATCGAACGCAAAACTTTCCAAAGTTTCTTTTCTTACCTGACATGGTCAGAGAAGAGGAGACATCAACTGCAGGTACAAGGGATGAGGAGACAACACTAGAGGATGTCTGAGTGGCTGCAGCTGAACGGCGCACGTGTCCAGTACAAAGGTCACTGGTTACTGGTCCAAACGGCTCCACGGAAACCCCAAGACCTCTACCAAGTGGTAGTAGGTTTGGTAGGAGAGTGATGTCACAAAGCAGGCAGTTGAAAGGTATGAGCTAGCCAATAGGGAGGTCCGATCCCCAACAGGAGGGCGGGCTTGGGTGAAGAGAGCGTAGGAGAGCTAAAACAACCCCTCAATTTCTGAGCTCTGGGGAGGAAATCCTAGAAGACAGATTTACCTCCCCCAGGCTCTTCCATTAGGGAAATCATTGCAACATTTCTTACAGACGTTCATTAATATAATTAACTAACAGTTACTTATATTCTACAGAGTATTCTATTTTATGTATCATATACTTAGAGCTATATAGATCTTATTTAACTAGTATCCTTAGGAAGGAAAGAGCCATGTAGTTTGAACTATTACAGTTGTAACTTGGTTAAAGAGCAGGGTGAAGTTTGTTGAGTGTACCCTGTGGAGAATGTTGTGGTCCAAGGCTCTTCTCTTTTAGTTTCTTCTCCTTGACTCCTACCTTCCTTGGGCTGGGCTAGGCTGGGGGCCAGGTTGGACTTGCGACTTAACATTTCTCTTCCGCTTTCTTTTTTTTTTTTTTTCTTCCATTATGGGCATTGCTTCTAGGACAAGCCTTGATCTTGCATTGGATGTTCCTTCCTGTCAACTTCCAGCAGCAGGAGTCTTCTTTTCAGTGCTTGATGCTTCACGAAATAGACTCTGCCCATTGGCAGCAAATACCAGAGAGCCAGGAGACAGAGCTGGTTGCAGACCTTTCCTCTTCCAGCCTTTGGTTGCAATTGTTTTGCCCATGATTTGCTAGCTCTAGTTCCTTGGGCCACACAGGTATCCTGCCATCCAGCTCTTTTTATATGTGAGAGACATTCTGAACACTGTCCCTCTTTCTTTGCACAGAAGTATATACAGTGTGGCAGTTACCGTAATCTCCTCCCCCTTGCAAACAGCCCCTCTAGAATCTCGGACCTCTAGGACTCTCTGTCTTGCATGCTTGGGTGCAAGGCCAAGCACAATGAAGAGGAGAATAATTAGAGAAAGAGGAGGACATTGGTGGAGAACTGGGAGCAGGTAAGGTGAAAGGGCACCGGAGAAAAGAGATGCATGTAGGTTTTTTGGTTTCTGTGGGAAACAAGTTGACACACTTGGGCCTCATTTTGTATTAACAGAACAGAGAGTTGTAGATATAAGTAGCTAGATCGTGCAGCAACTGCCATGAAGTCTGTACACTGAAGAGAACAGTCTCACATCTAGTTTTCATTTTGTTTTATGTCATATTACCTTATTTATAGCATTCACTGGTATGTTTGTAGAACGCAGATGTTTTCAAATGCTCTGGTTTTGTCTACATGGTTATTTCCTTGTCCTATTTGTAAGGAATCCAACATTGTAAGACATATTGCATGTTTTTCTCTTGACGATTGTTTACCTTGAAGCGTCATGAGCTAACTTGAGCTGTTGGATTTTGTGGAGAAACTTTAAAAAGGGTCTGTGAAAAAGGCATTGTGGTGAGTCGCATTATGCACCCGAGCGTAAGGAGCAGATATCTGCCACCAGCCCAGCTTGGCCTGGATTGCCTCTGTGTTAGTTCCCCTGGTTAGTGCTTTTCTCCCTAACCACTCTTGTGACTGTGATAATGTGAGTTAAGGGCTGAGTTGCTAGTGATTTATGTGTGAGGTAGGCTGGTTTGAGGGAGGAAATCTATGGACCTAGTCATTTTCCTTGGTGGTAAGCTTTCAGGGGTGCAAAGATCGATCTTCCTGGGGACTTTTCTGGTACCAGGAAGATATCGCATAGATGGGACCTCCAAAGACACACATTTAATTTTTAGGCCTGTTGTTCCTATTATGGGATGTGAGTTTCTTCACTGATGGGGATGCTGCTTATCTGAGAAGAAACTGTGAAAGGTGGTGTAGTATAGAGGTGTGGCTTAAGCTTTTAAGTTTTCTTCAAGGTTTTTCCCCTAAGCTTCATACTTCAGACGGCCTACTTACATGAGACTAGTATGTGATGTCAGGCTAACAACTTCCTAAATACCTGCAAGCCAGATCAGTGTCTCTTTTCTCTATATTCCCATGGAAATCAAGGGTCCCGCCGAATTTTCCATCGAAACAGTTGATTTGTGCTGTCTCTAGGAATTCTACAGGGCGTACCGTTGCTTCCTAACCGGTGTCATTTGGGAGATCGATCCCCCTCTGTACGTTCAAATGATTAATTTTGAGACTCTGCTCATGTGTGCAGTAAACCCTTTAATTCCCTAAGACCTTCCTTTCCTCCATCTCATACCCCATGAAGCCCGCTTCAGTTTATCTCCTGAATTTCTTTGGAATCTGTCAGCTCTCCCTCAACATCCTAATACTGAACTTGCCTGTCTGTTGCGATTAGGTCCTAACTAGTGTCCATATATCTTGTTTCCCTCCAATCCATTCTTCACACAAGAAAGCTTCAAAGCAAGTTGGAACATTGCTCATAAACATCGCTCACAAACATTGTTTTGAGAATAGAAAACACACTGGTGGCCTTTAAGACTCTGCGTGCTCTAGAATCCTCTCTGCTTCTCTAGCCCCATCTTGTGCCACGTTTGCCCTCACTTTCTATGCTTCAGATACACTGAATTAACCTTAGTTCTCACTCATCTGACAGAAGTCAGTTGAGAAATTATTTTTCACTGTGATTCCTAGCATTAAGGAATTTGATGATCAGGTTTTGTATGAGGACTAAAACTAAACTGGGAAGTGGAAGAATTGCGTTTCAACTGTTTCAGTCAACACGCATGTATTAATGATACCTAAGTATTGAACACCGGGCTAGGTTTCATGAGGGATACAGAAGTTCTGGCCATCTCTGGTTTTGGGTATCCCTTATTTGTTGAGACCTTTGCGTTGTTTGGTTGCCTTTTGTCTGTTTTCCAGATGGGAAAACAGGAACAAGGGAAGTATAGGTTATTACTAGGTGGGGTTGAACAAGTGGAGCAGCAAACTGCAAAGCAGAAAGAAGAGGGACGTACTATAGAGGGATGTGATTTCCATTTTCAAGGCGCCTGCGTCCTGTGCAGGGAGACAGCCTAACATAAAATGTGCCTAACAAAAGATCTATTGACTTCTTACTAAAAATCTCCAGTTCATATAACCCAGGGGTTTATACCTTCTCCTTTAAAAGTTCTATTCCTGGGACTTCCCTGGTGGTCCAGTGGTGAAGACTCTGCGCTTCCAATGCAGCAGGCGTGGGTTCAATCCCTGGTTGGGGAGCTAAGATCCCACATGCTGCGCAGCCAAAGAAATTTTTTTCAAAAGTTATACTCCTGTGTTGTTGAATTTAGTGGTTTAGATTTTGTTTGAATGTTAAGAAGATTTCAGTTTATTTACCAGGAACAAACAAAACATAATGTAAAAATAGTTTCCCAGAAACGATTTCCATCGTTCTCTTCTTCCCTTTCTCCCGCAGACTGACTGGTGTTTCATCTTGACAAGTTCTCTGAACTTCTCTGTCATTCCATAGGAAAGCGGTCTGGCTTGGAGGTTGCAATCCCAGGGAATTTTTCATCAGCGGGGAAGTCTCCATCACTACAGAGGAATCAAGGTTGAAGTCAGTCCCGGGTAAGTGAGATGCTCCCCCTAAACACCAACACAGCAGTCGTGTACCTTTCAAGGGGTTCAGGGGCAAGATGGGCAAGGCATTTCTACTAACTCTTCTTAAGGATCATGGACAGTGTGCCCTATGCTACGAGGTAAGCGGTGACTGTTGTAATTCTTACTGGTGATCATTTCATGTCACTGATCCTTGGCTCTCTTTGTATCTCATAGGACTGTTGTAAGTCCAATACAAAATGAGTCTTCTTTTTAAAAAACTGAAATGTTTTACAAAGCCTAGCATTCTCATAGAGAGTCCTTTGAATTCTCCCCACTTTCCCGAGAGGCTAAGAACACTTCACACCATGAACTAGGAGAGGGGGTAGAGCCCTTTCTGATGAAATATAGAAACAAAGACAGAGTCTTAGCCTGCTTGCTCTCTGGACAGGATCTCGGACCACAAGGTCTTAAATCCTGGTATAAATGACGGAAGTGAGGACAGTTCAACTGGCACTCTCATAACAAGAGTTCTGAAACACCTTCCAAAGAGACTGTAGCGGTAGACGAGGGAAGGGAGTGCTACAGTGTGGTAGTACAGGGGGAATGCTCGGCTACAGCAGTGAAAAATGTGGTACCTATTGGTGTGCTCTCGGGGTTCTTGTACATGTAGCATAGATGACCTTTACAGTGTCCCTCCCACCTTCCCACCTGCATTAGGTGTTCTGTTTTTTTGTTTGTTTTTTTTTTTTAATTTACGTTTATTGATTGATTGATTGATTGAACTTATTTATTCTACGTATTTATTTTTTTGGCTGCACTGGGTCCTCATTGGTGTGCACGGGCTTTCTCTAGTTGCGGCTAGCGGGGTCTACTCTTGGTTGCGGTGTGCGGGCTTCTCATCGCGGTGGCCTCTCTTGTTGCGGAGCATGGGCTGTAGGCGCGTGGGCTTCGGTAGTTGCGGCTCACGGGCTCTGGAATGCAGGCTCAGTCGTTGTGGCACATGCGCTTAGTTGCTGCACGGCATGTGGGATCTTCGCAGACCGGGGCTCGAAGCCGTGTCCCCTGCATTGGCAGGCGCCACCAGGGAAGCCCTAGCTGTTCTTATATAGAGTCTAAAAACAGAGAGCACTGAGAGAAGGTAGTGGTTATTAAAGGCTCAGGATCTAAATTCTACCTGTCTCTACACCCCTTCCCAGCTGTCGATTTGACCCCGTTTGTGAATGCCGACCTCATTCTTCAACTTTCTCTGCCGTTTGTATACTCACCTTGAAAACTTGTTTCTGTGATGCGTTGAGCAGACACAGGGTGGCAGATTGCAGAGGTGGAAGCTGGTGGTCGGATATTTGCGGGCTGAATCTCCTTCAGTCCCATTCCCATTTCTGGTTGCGCAGAGGCCCTACTTCCTGTGTATGACGCGGAGCCATAGGATTGCGGGCAGGAGCCAAGTTCTCCATACAGTGAAGACCCCAGTGTGCCTTGGTTATAGTAATATACCTGGCTTCCTTCCTGGTAGGGAAGTGACAGGCGGCTATGCCCCTGATTTGTTCGTGGGCCTCCTGATACAGCAGTTCCCTTGGCTCTGGCCCTGTCGTCAGCTGCCCCTAGGAGGACTCTGAGCCCTAGCCACTTCTCTGGTAGATTTGCCTATTCCCCCACTATAATCACACCTGAATAAGGCAACTCAAACCTTTCAGAGATGTGTCGTGAACCTCTTGTTTTCTGAAATACCTATCTGGTGGTTGTGAGACTTAAGGCCAACCTCCCCGAGAGACTTTGTTTCTATTTCTCCTAGTAAACCTAGACTCATCTCCTGTCACCTTCAACTCTACTCCAATTGTGTTCTTTCAACCCAGACCCCTGACCCTGCTTTTTACTTCTGCCATTTCATCCTCACTCCTGCTTCCTTTCCTAAATCCATACGTCTCTTTTGGCCTTCCTAGCCCTGGGCCAAGTTCCTTCCTCTTTCCTCAGTTTTTACCCCTTTCCTTCATTCTCCCATCCAACTTTCAGGCCTTCCTTTCTCACGCCCCAGTTAGCAGCATCTCAAAATTCGAAAGGTTTATTACTCATCTATTAATTCTATTCCATTTACTTATTCGGTTCTATACCTATCTTACCTATGTATGGAAGAACCGCTGGTAGCCAAGGTGGCAGCAAGAATCCTAGCAGCTGTCACCTGACGTATCCGTAGTAGTCAGCAATTTCCATTTCTTTGTCCCTCTGGGTGAAAAATTGCAGCTTCCCCGAAGAGGTGTATCTGGCAGCATTCTCCCGTTGTTGTTGAGCCCGCCTCTTCATGGCCTCTCGCTCTGGCCTCTGCTCTTGTTCGATGGGCTTTGACATGACTGGCTCAGGCACGTTGGGTTCCCTCCATGGAACTCGTTGCTTGCTGAAGTCTTGGAGTAGAAGTTGGGTTTGGAGCTTGGGTGGGGACTGGCGCTTAGTCACAGCAGGGGGAACAGGCTCGCGCTGGAGAGAAGCGCCAGATGAAGTTTTGTAGGGTGCAGGCCTAGGAGCAGCAGGCTGAGGGACACGAGGCTGGGTATGGTTGGTCCAAGCCGGTTGGGTTGGGTTGGCCACAGTTGGCTGAGCTGGTTTGGCGGGACCTGGCAAAGAGGCAGGAGCTGGCTGGGATGAATTGACTGCAGCAGGTTGAGCTGAGTCAGTAGAACCAGGCTGGGCACGGTAAGCCACAGCAGGCCGATGTGAGGCCAGAGACTGTGGCCTCCGAGGAGCGGGTCGAGCTTGAGGCTTGTCCCAGGCAGAAAAAGGCAGAGGTATCAACTTGACCTTCCCAGGAGGAGGCCGCTCACACTGGGATGGAGATGGACACTCTGTTTCAGCACTGCTGTCTGGTTTCTGGGCTTGGACTTGCGTTTTCTCAGGCCTCTTACCCTCACGTGGGGTATGCCGCCGTGGCTGGATCGCTGGGGGTGGCTGGGGGTCTTTGGGGTTGCTTGAATTTCCCAAGAGCCGACAGGAAGAGAGCCCAGTTTTCGTCTCATTCTTCTTCCCCAGCGCATGAAGAACCTTCACAGACTCCAGCATGCGCACGCCAAGGGAGGTTCGAGGCTTTTGAAAGCTCTCTTGGCGAAGCTCAGTTTGGTGTTCCTTTCGCTTCGTGTTGGGGATTGCTGGCTTGTCTTCTGCCTTGACTTTGTTCCCTGACTGCTTGTTCTCTTCAGCCTTGTTTCTTCCTCTGGTCCTTTTGGTCTTTTCCTGCCCATGGCTCTCAGTTTTGCTGATCTTTCCGGATGCAGCTTTCTGAGGTTTGCCTTGAGAGTGCTTGGCCGTGTTCGCAGGAGCCCTGTCACTGACTGCAGCAGTGCATATAACCGCTTCTCCCCCTAACAGGCACTCTGGATCCTTTGGCTGGATTTTGGCCTTGGGAGCACCACCGATAGGCTCAGAGGCTTTCTGTTTGTTCTTCCTGGGTTGATCAGAGGGAACCTTTACGACACTTGGCTTTTCCTGCACCTGATTCACCTTAATGGCTCTGGTGTCTTCAGCTTTGATCACGTTGGGACCTTGGGATCGATCAAGATCTTTCCAAGAATTAAAGAGCTGGGGAAGGTGAATATCCTCCGCCAGTGTAGTAATGTCTGCAAGACCACTGCTAGGTTCAGTCCCATTTTCAAGTGTCCCTAGGTCCTGACGACTCAGGCTGTTCTCTCCCAGATCAGCATTTTCAGAACCAGGCTGCTCCTCTTGGCTGAGGGGATCGGTGCAGGCCAGCGGCTGGGGAATATCAGGGATTCCCAAAGGGAGTAGTGGAGGATCTTGGTTTTCTATTGGGATCTGGTAGGCCTCCAGAGGCTTTGACAGCTTGGTTTTGATATCCTCCACGTTCTTACTCTCTGTTTGTCCCTGGCTTGGAGCTGGAGGCAGGGCCAGGAGACGCCTGGCACTCTGGACTGGAGCTGTCACTGAAATGTCCCCAAGTTCAGATGGTGGGTTACTCTCAAGTATGTGACTGTTTCTGCTACTGCAGGACTTGGGGAGTTCTTGAGTTTGTGTCACACAAAACGTCTGGCTTGGAGGTTGCAATCCCAGGGAATTTTTCATCACCAGGGAAGGCTCCATCACTACAAAGGGATCAAGGGAGAAGTCAGTCCCTGGTAAATGAGATGCTCCCCCTAAACACCAACACAGCAGTCGTGTACCTTTCAAGGGGTTCAGGGGCAAGATGGGCAAGGCATTTCTACTAACTCTTCTTAAGGATCATGGACAGTGCCCTATGCTACGAGGTAAGCGGTGACTGTTGTAATGCTTAACTGGTGATCATTTCATGTCACTGATCCTTGGCTCTCTTTGTATCTCATAGGACTGTTGTAAGTCCAATACAAAATGAGTCTTCTTTTTAAACAACTGAAATGTTTTACAAAGCCTAGCATTCTCATATAGAGTCCTTTCAATTCTCCCCACTTTCCCGAGAGGCTAAGAACACTTCACACCATGAACTAGGAGAGGGGGTAGAGCCCTTTCTGATGAAATACAGAAACAAAGACAGAGTCTTAGCCTGCTTGCTCTCTGGACAGGATCTCGGACCACAAGGTCTTAAATCCTGGTATAAATGACGGAAGTGAGGACACTTCAACTGGCACTCTCATAACAAGAGTTCTGAGACACCTTCCAAAGAGACTGTAGCAGTAGACGAGGGAAGGGAGTGCTACAGTGTGGTAGTACAGGGGGAATGCTCGGCTACAGCAGTGAAAAATGTGGTACCTATTGGTGTGCTCTCGGGGTTCTTGTACATGTAGCATAGATGACCTTTACAGTGTCCCTGCCACCTTCCCACCTGCATTAGGTGTTCTTTTTGTTTTTTTGTTTTTTTTAATTTACGTTTATTTATTGATTGATTGTTTGAACTTATTTATTCTACGTATTTATTTTTTTGGCTGCACAGGGTCTTCATTGCTGTGCACGGGCTTTCTCTAGTTGCGGCTAGCGGGGTCTACTCTTGGTTGCGGTGTGCGGGCTTCTCTTGTTGCGGAGCATGCGCTCTAGGCGCGTGGGCTTCGGTAGTTGCGGCTCACGGGCTCTAGAATGCAGGCTCAGTCGTTGTGGCACATGGGCTTAGTTGCTCCACGGCATGTGGGATCTTCCCAGACCAGGGCTCGAACCCGTGTCCCCCGCATTGCATTGGCAGGCGGATTCTTAACCACGGCGCCACCAGGGAAGCCCTAGGTGTTCTTATATAGAGTCTAAAAACAGAGGGCACTGAGCGAAGGTAGTGGTTACTAAAGGCTCAGGATCTAAATTCTACCTGTCTCTACACCCCTTCCCAGCTGTCGATTTGACCCCATTTGTGAATGCCGACCTCATTCTTCAACTTTCTCTGCCGTTTGTATACTCACCTTGAAAACTTGTTTCTGTGATGCGTTGAGCAGACACAGGGTGGCAGATTGCAGAGGTGGAAGCTGGTGGTCGGATATTTGTGGGCTGAATCTCCTTCAGTCCCATTCCCATTTCTGGTTGCGCAGAGGCCCTACTTCCTGTGTATGACGCGGAGCCATAGGATTGCGGGCAGGAGCCAAGTTCTCCATACAGTGAAGACCCCAGTGTGCCTTGGTTATAGTAATATACCTGGCTTCCTTCCTGGTAGGGAAGTGACAGGCGGCTATGCCCCTGATTTGGAATCTGAGATGGTGCTCCCTGAGCAAGCCTGGCAGAAAGTGATGGATATAGAGGGACCATGTTATTGGCGTCTGAAGTTTTATCATACTGGGCTGCCATAAACATGGAGGAAGCAGCTGGGTGCCGGTCAGTGAGTGCCAGAGTAAAGTCTCCGAGTGAAGAGGAATTCTTTTCAGTGCTTCCTGTGATGTCCCACTCAAGAACACCTGGATAGGAAGGAGCTGAAGTGGAGATCTGGCTGTGGTCAGTAACTCCAGATAACATAGTCGTGCTGGAATGTTGGTAAAGGTAGGCACTACCCATGAGTGTCTGGAAAGAGGTACCGGTAGCCGATGCCGAACTGACGGCAGGGGCAGAGACTCTGGAGAAGTTGCAGACACTTCGTGTTAGGGAAGTTGCATTGCTCACCACAGGAAGAGAATGCTGCAGAGAATTTAGAGTTCCAAGTAGAGATGGATTTTGGAAATTTTCTGTAAGAACAAGAGGGTCATGAAAAACTCAGGGAGGTTGAGAAATTCTCACTACGTTTGAGGAACAGCATTATCTTAAGGTTCTTGCTCTCAGGACACCTCTACTATCGACCCTTCCTGAGAAACCCAAAATCAGACAGTTAATGATGGCTATAAGGACTGAGCAGTTTTCCACTCTTCTGTATTAACTGCCTGTGCTCCCATCTTGGGCACAGATGGGCAGAAGAGCCAAGTGGTATGGTTCAGACATTGTTCTCTAGGCTGGAAGCAACCTTCTCCCTGCCCTGTCTTTCCCTTCAGCCTGCACTCGTATTGACTTCTATGCTATTTCCTAGACTGGAAGCATTTTAGAACTAGGAGGCCCTTAGAGAACTTTCTCTTTTTTCAGTCTCATTTCACGAGTAAGGAAACTGAGGCTCAGAGAGGTCGGGTTGACTTGTTCAGGTTCTCTCATTATGTTAGTGTCATTACCAGGTTTCAGAACCTAAGTATCCTGACTTCCTTGCCAGGACTCCACTCTGAGCATGATAGTGCCAGAAAGCAGGAGAAATAGAACTTATAATATAAGCATTTTTTTTGTCCATTAGAAAACAGTACGGCCATTACCATTGTCATCTTCAGTGTCTCCCTTTGCTTGTGCAGTTCCCACGCTATTACCTAGAGTTGACGTATATATAGCTCAGTCCAACTGGTGAACTGAAAGAGTCATTTTTGCCCTCTTCAAGCCTGGTTTCTCATCCTACCTCAAAATGATTACCCGAAAGTGGATTTCTTAAGTGCTTTTGGAAAGAGAAAAGTTATCTGATTACTTCAGATTACTCATCTATAAAGTGGTTATAACACCACCACCAATAATAATAGCAGTAATAATTAATAGATGAATAAGCTGATCTATTGCGTATGATTTATATGGAGGAAGATACAATAAGTTCTAGAAAGACAAAGAAAAATCATGAAAAACATGTTACGTAACGAAAAAGAAATCCATAGATATTAATGAAAACTGGGGTATGTGGGCAAGTATCAAAGCCTAATGAATTTACTAACAAATGACATTCTGTACCATACATGCAATATTATGAAAGTGAATTTTGCCCACTCTATTTTAGTGAATACTATTAACCAAAAAACACGATGGAGGTGATAGAGGTGAATGAATTCCTAGCCAATGCATACAGACAGAGACGATAAATCAGTAAAAAATGCACAACAAGCAACAGAATGCAACAAATGTGAATGTATAGGTAGCCACAACATATATAGACAAGTATTTCAATGAAAACCGGTACAAAGCAGACAGCAAAATAGTAAGTGTAAAAGAGTTTCATTATTGTGCTCATTCATATTTTTACCCAGCAAGTAACAGGTATTAAGCCTAGGAGAAATATATCTGTCCATGAATATAACTCATATAATAAGCAGAAAGGAAGCTTAAAAAGTATCAAGAAGGTTTTTGTATTTATCCTAGAACTTAGAATCATCTTCCACATCCAAGAAGATGACATCCCAAGACCTCAAAAAACCATCATCCCTAGAATCCAATTAAAAAAGATTTTCAAATGTAAGAAAATCCAAAGGACTCCACAACATTGTTTTAGATAAATGTGGATGTTTGTGTTTTCTTTTTTTCTTTTGCCGCGCCGCGTGGCCCTGGCCGTGAAAGCACCGAGTCCTAAGCGCTGGACCGCCAGGGAATTCCCTAAATGGGGAATTAGAGATGTGGGGCTTGACTTTTTCTTTTTCTTCTCCGGTAGCTAAGATCTACAAGCGAACGATGGCTGTTGATCAATGTGCTCTCTGTGTTAGGAAGGAAATAACTGTAAAAATTGAAAAGCAACCTTGCCTTAGAAGCTACATATCACACAAAGGAAATAGTCCTTCTGATTCAATGTAGAAGATATCATTTAAAATGTTTAATTGGTCAAATGTCTACCTAGTTTAAAAATTAGAAAGAATAGAACACTGAAAAGCAGCCCCCTAGATAACCACTTTGGTTTCTGGTTTCTAGGAAGCATCATTTCTAAAACATACTTCTAAAATGTTTCTATTCCAAACTGTCAAGTGCCAGCTGTATTCAGAGAGGCAATAAAAGAAAGAAAACGGAGTATGACTTTTCTGATAGGCTGCCTTTCCTGGTGATCCCCTGTTCTGGCCTTACTTTCCTTCTTAGTCTGTTAATGTAAGGATTTGCTACCATCAGCTTTGTTTTGCCCTGCTCTGAGCAGATTTCCCTCTGTGCTGTTTCTGCTTTAATTTAAAATCTTTGGCTCCCATCAACATTCCATGGCAAACTGCCTCTTTCTTGAGAGCTCCTCTATGCTTTCCCTCTTCATTCTTATATTTTTTTCCCATCTCTTGGTTCCTGTTGGCCTGTGCTAATGAAAACAATCCTAAACTTGCTTACGTTTGACTCTGTGCCTCCCTATATAGCCCAGTACTCTCCATCCTCTCTCCCTATTCTCTCTTTTCAACTAGTCGAAATACTAGTGGAGGGAGACCATTGGAGATGAAACATCTTGGTATATATCGCTAGTTTTCTGTGTCACCTGGCTTTTCTATGTTTCTGTTGAAACACTCTTTTGAGAAGTCTCTGATTTCATTTTCTACATGGGTACCCTTTAAGGCTCAATATTGGAAAAGAAGGGGATCAGAGTGATCAACCCAATGTGGTATCCTAACGTAACAGATAAGGAAAGCAGCAGGCTTTGTGAGGCAGTCAGTGATTTGTCCAAAGTCACACAGACAGTAAACGTCAAAGTCAAAACTGAAATTAGGTCTCCAGACTTGTAGTTCAATACTTTCCCTCATTATTCCACGCTATTTTGAATCTCCTCCTCAATTTAGGGGCACAAGAAATCGAACGCAAAACTTTCCAAAGTTTCTTTTCTTACCTGACATGGTCAGAGAAGAGGAGACATCAACTGCAGGTACAAGGGATGAGGAGACAACACTAGAGGATGTCTGAGTGGCTGCAGCTGAACGGCGCACGTGTCCAGTACAAAGGTCACTGGTTACTGGTCCAAACGGCTCCACGGAAACCCCAAGACCTCTACCAAGTGGTAGTAGGTTTGGTAGGAGAGTGATGTCACAAAGCAGGCAGTTGAAAGGTATGAGCTAGCCAATAGGGAGGTCCGATCCCCAACAGGAGGGCGGGCTTGGGTGAAGAGAGCGTAGGAGAGCTAAAACAACCCCTCAATTTCTGAGCTCTGGGGAGGAAATCCTAGAAGACAGATTTACCTCCCCCAGGCTCTTCCATTAGGGAAATCATTGCAACATTTCTTACAGACGTTCATTAATATAATTAACTAACAGTTACTTATATTCTACAGAGTATTCTATTTTATGTATCATATACTTAGAGCTATATAGATCTTATTTAACTAGTATCCTTAGGAAGGAAAGAGCCATGTAGTTTGAACTATTACAGTTGTAACTTGGTTAAAGAGCAGGGTGAAGTTTGTTGAGTGTACCCTGTGGAGAATGTTGTGGTCCAAGGCTCTTCTCTTTTAGTTTCTTCTCCTTGACTCCTACCTTCCTTGGGCTGGGCTAGGCTGGGGGCCAGGTTGGACTTGCGACTTAACATTTCTCTTCCGCTTTCTTTTTTTTTTTTTTTTTTCTTCCATTATGGGCATTGCTTCTAGGACAAGCCTTGATCTTGCATTGGATGTTCCTTCCTGTCAACTTCCAGCAGCAGGAGTCTTCTTTTCAGTGCTTGATGCTTCACGAAATAGACTCTGCCCATTGGCAGCAAATACCAGAGAGCCAGGAGACAGAGCTGGTTGCAGACCTTTCCTCTTCCAGCCTTTGGTTGCAATTGTTTTGCCCATGATTTGCTAGCTCTAGTTCCTTGGGCCACACAGGTATCCTGCCATCCAGCTCTTTTTATATGTGAGAGACATTCTGAACACTGTCCCTCTTTCTTTGCACAGAAGTATATACAGTGTGGCAGTTACCGTAATCTCCTCCCCCTTGCAAACAGCCCCTCTAGAATCTCGGACCTCTAGGACTCTCTGTCTTGCATGCTTGGGTGCAAGGCCAAGCACAATGAAGAGGAGAATAATTAGAGAAAGAGGAGGACATTGGTGGAGAACTGGGAGCAGGTAAGGTGAAAGGGCACCGGAGAAAAGAGATGCATGTAGGTTTTTTGGTTTCTGTGGGAAACAAGTTGACACACTTGGGCCTCATTTTGTATTAACAGAACAGAGAGTTGTAGATATAAGTAGCTAGATCGTGCAGCAACTGCCATGAAGTCTGTACACTGAAGAGAACAGTCTCACATCTAGTTTTCATTTTGTTTTATGTCATATTACCTTATTTATAGCATTCACTGGTATGTTTGTAGAACGCAGATGTTTTCAAATGCTCTGGTTTTGTCTACATGGTTATTTCCTTGTCCTATTTGTAAGGAATCCAACATTGTAAGACATATTGCATGTTTTTCTCTTGACGATTGTTTACCTTGAAGCGTCATGAGCTAACTTGAGCTGTTGGATTTTGTGGAGAAACTTTAAAAAGGGTCTGTGAAAAAGGCATTGTGGTGAGTCGCATTATGCACCCGAGCGTAAGGAGCAGATATCTGCCACCAGCCCAGCTTGGCCTGGATTGCCTCTGTGTTAGTTCCCCTGGTTAGTGCTTTTCTCCCTAACCACTCTTGTGACTGTGATAATGTGAGTTAAGGGCTGAGTTGCTAGTGATTTATGTGTGAGGTAGGCTGGTTTGAGGGAGGAAATCTATGGACCTAGTCATTTTCCTTGGTGGTAAGCTTTCAGGGGTGCAAAGATCGATCTTCCTGGGGACTTTTCTGGTACCAGGAAGATATCGCATAGATGGGACCTCCAAAGACACACATTTAATTTTTAGGCCTGTTGTTCCTATTATGGGATGTGAGTTTCTTCACTGATGGGGATGCTGCTTATCTGAGAAGAAACTGTGAAAGGTGGTGTAGTATAGAGGTGTGGCTTAAGCTTTTAAGTTTTCTTCAAGGTTTTTCCCCTAAGCTTCATACTTCAGACGGCCTACTTACATGAGACTAGTATGTGATGTCAGGCTAACAACTTCCTAAATACCTGCAAGCCAGATCAGTGTCTCTTTTCTCTATATTCCCATGGAAATCAAGGGTCCCGCCGAATTTTCCATCGAAACAGTTGATTTGTGCTGTCTCTAGGAATTCTACAGGGCGTACCGTTGCTTCCTAACCGGTGTCATTTGGGAGATCCACCTCTGTACGTTCAAATGATTAATTTTGAGACTCTGCTCATGTGTGCAGTAAACCCTTTAATTCCCTAAGACCTTCCTTTCCTCCATCTCATACCCCATGAAGCCCGCTTCAGTTTATCTCCTGAATTTCTTTGGAATCTGTCAGCTCTCCCTCAACATCCTAATACTGAACTTGCCTGTCTGTTGCGATTAGGTCCTAACTAGTGTCCATATATCTTGTTTCCCTCCAATCCATTCTTCACACAAGAAAGCTTCAAAGCAAGTTGGAACATTGCTCATAAACATCGCTCACAAACATTGTTTTGAGAATAGAAAACACACTGGTGGCCTTTAAGACTCTGCGTGCTCTAGAATCCTCTCTGCTTCTCTAGCCCCATCTTGTGCCACGTTTGCCCTCACTTTCTATGCTTCAGATACACTGAATTAACCTTAGTTCTCACTCATCTGACAGAAGTCAGTTGAGAAATTATTTTTCACTGTGATTCCTAGCATTAAGGAATTTGATGATCAGGTTTTGTATGAGGACTAAAACTAAACTGGGAAGTGGAAGAATTGCGTTTCAACTGTTTCAGTCAACACGCATGTATTAATGATACCTAAGTATTGAACACCGGGCTAGGTTTCATGAGGGATACAGAAGTTCTGGCCATCTCTGGTTTTGGGTATCCCTTATTTGTTGAGACCTTTGCGTTGTTTGGTTGCCTTTTGTCTGTTTTCCAGATGGGAAAACAGGAACAAGGGAAGTATAGGTTATTACTAGGTGGGGTTGAACAAGTGGAGCAGCAAACTGCAAAGCAGAAAGAAGAGGGACGTACTATAGAGGGATGTGATTTCCATTTTCAAGGCGCCTGCGTCCTGTGCAGGGAGACAGCCTAACATAAAATGTGCCTAACAAAAGATCTATTGACTTCTTACTAAAAATCTCCAGTTCATATAACCCAGGGGTTTATACCTTCTCCTTTAAAAGTTCTATTCCTGGGACTTCCCTGGTGGTCCAGTGGTGAAGACTCTGCGCTTCCAATGCAGCAGGCGTGGGTTCAATCCCTGGTTGGGGAGCTAAGATCCCACATGCTGCGCAGCCAAAGAAATTTTTTTCAAAAGTTATACTCCTGTGTTGTTGAATTTAGTGGTTTAGATTTTGTTTGAATGTTAAGAAGATTTCAGTTTATTTACCAGGAACAAACAAAACATAATGTAAAAATAGTTTCCCAGAAACGATTTCCATCGTTCTCTTCTTCCCTTTCTCCCGCAGACTGACTGGTGTTTCATCTTGACAAGTTCTCTGAAGTTCTCTGTCATTCCATAGGAAAGCGGTCTGGCTTGGAGGTTGCAATCCCAGGGAATTTTTCATCAGCGGGGAAGTCTCCATCACTACAGAGGAATCAAGGTTGAAGTCAGTCCCGGGTAAGTGAGATGCTCCCCCTAAACACCAACACAGCAGTCGTGTACCTTTCAAGGGGTTCAGGGGCAAGATGGGCAAGGCATTTCTACTAACTCTTCTTAAGGATCATGGACAGTGTGCCCTATGCTACGAGGTAAGCGGTGACTGTTGTAATTCTTACTGGTGATCATTTCATGTCACTGATCCTTGGCTCTCTTTGTATCTCATAGGACTGTTGTAAGTCCAATACAAAATGAGTCTTCTTTTTAAAAAACTGAAATGTTTTACAAAGCCTAGCATTCTCATAGAGAGTCCTTTGAATTCTCCCCACTTTCCCGAGAGGCTAAGAACACTTCACACCATGAACTAGGAGAGGGGGTAGAGCCCTTTCTGATGAAATATAGAAACAAAGACAGAGTCTTAGCCTGCTTGCTCTCTGGACAGGATCTCGGACCACAAGGTCTTAAATCCTGGTATAAATGACGGAAGTGAGGACAGTTCAACTGGCACTCTCATAACAAGAGTTCTGAAACACCTTCCAAAGAGACTGTAGCGGTAGACGAGGGAAGGGAGTGCTACAGTGTGGTAGTACAGGGGGAATGCTCGGCTACAGCAGTGAAAAATGTGGTACCTATTGGTGTGCTCTCGGGGTTCTTGTACATGTAGCATAGATGACCTTTACAGTGTCCCTCCCACCTTCCCACCTGCATTAGGTGTTCTGTTTTTTTGTTTGTTTGTTTGTTTTTAATTTACGTTTATTGATTGATTGATTGATTGAACTTATTTATTCTACGTATTTATTTTTTTGGCTGCACTGGGTCCTCATTGGTGTGCACGGGCTTTCTCTAGTTGCGGCTAGCGGGGTCTACTCTTGGTTGCGGTGTGCGGGCTTCTCATCGCGGTGGCCTCTCTTGTTGCGGAGCATGGGCTGTAGGCGCGTGGGCTTCGGTAGTTGCGGCTCACGGGCTCTGGAATGCAGGCTCAGTCGTTGTGGCACATGCGCTTAGTTGCAGCACGGCATGTGGGATCTTCGCAGACCGGGGCTCGAAGCCGTGTCCCCTGCATTGGCAGGCGCCACCAGGGAAGCCCTAGCTGTTCTTACATAGAGTCTAAAAACAGAGAGCACTGAGAGAAGGTAGTGATTATTAAAGGCTCAGGATCTAAATTCTACCTGTCTCTACACCCCTTCCCAGCTGTCGATTTGACCCCGTTTGTGAATGCCGACCTCATTCTTCAACTTGCTCTGCCGTTTGTATACTCACCTTGAAAACTTGTTTCTGTGATGCGTTGAGCAGACACAGGGTGGCAGATTGCAGAGGTGGAAGCTGGTGGTCGGATATTTGCGGGCTGAATCTCCTTCAGTCCCATTCCCATTTCTGGTTGCGCAGAGGCCCTACTTCCTGTGTATGACGCGGAGCCATAGGATTGCGGGCAGGAGCCAAGTTCTCCATACAGTGAAGACCCCAGTGTGCCTTGGTTATAGTAATATACCTGGCTTCCTTCCTGGTAGGGAAGTGACAGGCGGCTATGCCCCTGATTTGTTCGTGGGCCTCCTGATGCAGCAGTTCCCTTGGCTCTGGCCCTGTCGTCAGCTGCCCCTAGGAGGACTCTGAGCCCTAGCTACTTCTCTGGTAGATTTGCCTATTCCCCCACTATAATCACACCTGAATAAGGCAACTCAAACCTTTCAGAGATGTGTCGTGAACCTCTTGTTTTCTGAAATACCTATCTGGTGGTTGTGAGACTTAAGGCCAACCTCCCCGAGAGACTTTGTTTCTATTTCTCCTAGTAAACCTAGACTCATCTCCTGTCACCTTCAACTCTACTCCAATTGTGTTCTTTCAACCCAGACCCCTGACCCTGCTTTTTACTTCTGCCATTTCATCCTCACTCCTGCTTCCTTTCCTAAATCCATACGTCTCTTTTGGCCTTCCTAGCCCTGGGCCAAGTTCCTTCCTCTTTCCTCAGTTTTTACCCCTTTCCTTCATTCTCCCATCCAACTTTCAGGCCTTCCTTTCTCACGCCCCAGTTAGCAGCATCTCAAAATTCGAAAGGTTTATTACTCATCTATTAATTCTATTCCATTTACTTATTCGGTTCTATACCTATCTTACCTATGTATGGAAGAACCGCTGGTAGCCAAGGTGGCAGCAAGAATCCTAGCAGCTGTCACCTGACGTATCCGTAGTAGTCAGCAATTTCCATTTCTTTGTCCCTCTGGGTGAAAAATTGCAGCTTCCCCGAAGAGGTGTATCTGGCAGCATTCTCCCGTTGTTGTTGAGCCCGCCTCTTCATGGCCTCTCGCTCTGGCCTCTGCTCTTGTTCGATGGGCTTTGACATGACTGGCTCAGGCACGTTGGGTTCCCTCCATGGAACTCGTTGCTTGCTGAAGTCTTGGAGTAGAAGTTGGGTTTGGAGCTTGGGTGGGGACTGGCGCTTAGTCACAGCAGGGGGAACAGGCTCGCGCTGGAGAGAAGCGCCAGATGAAGTTTTGTAGGGTGCAGGCCTAGGAGCAGCAGGCTGAGGGACACGAGGCTGGGTATGGTTGGTCCAAGCCGGTTGGGTTGGGTTGGCCACAGTTGGCTGAGCTGGTTTGGCGGGACCTGGCAAAGAGGCAGGAGCTGGCTGGGATGAATTGACTGCAGCAGGTTGAGCTGAGTCAGTAGAACCAGGCTGGGCACGGTAAGCCACAGCAGGCCGATGTGAGGCCAGAGACTGTGGCCTCCGAGGAGCGGGTCGAGCTTGAGGCTTGTCCCAGGCAGAAAAAGGCAGAGGTATCAACTTGACCTTCCCAGGAGGAGGCCGCTCACACTGGGATGGAGATGGACACTCTGTTTCAGCACTGCTGTCTGGTTTCTGGGCTTGGACTTGCGTTTTCTCAGGCCTCTTACCCTCACGTGGGGTATGCCGCCGTGGCTGGATCGCTGGGGGTGGCTGGGGGTCTTTGGGGTTGCTTGAATTTCCCAAGAGCCGACAGGAAGAGAGCCCAGTTTTCGTCTCATTCTTCTTCCCCAGCGCATGAAGAACCTTCACAGACTCCAGCATGCGCACGCCAAGGGAGGTTCGAGGCTTTTGAAAGCTCTCTTGGCGAAGCTCAGTTTGGTGTTCCTTTCGCTTCGTGTTGGGGATTGCTGGCTTGTCTTCTGCCTTGACTTTGTTCCCTGACTGCTTGTTCTCTTCAGCCTTGTTTCTTCCTCTGGTCCTTTTGGTCTTTTCCTGCCCATGGCTCTCAGTTTTGCTGATCTTTCCGGATGCAGCTTTCTGAGGTTTGCCTTGAGAGTGCTTGGCCGTGTTCGCAGGAGCCCTGTCACTGACTGCAGCAGTGCATATAACCGCTTCTCCCCCTAACAGGCACTCTGGATCCTTTGGCTGGATTTTGGCCTTGGGAGCACCACCGATAGGCTCAGAGGCTTTCTGTTTGTTCTTCCTGGGTTGATCAGAGGGAACCTTTACGACACTTGGCTTTTCCTGCACCTGATTCACCTTAATGGCTCTGGTGTCTTCAGCTTTGATCACGTTGGGACCTTGGGATCGATCAAGATCTTTCCAAGAATTAAAGAGCTGGGGAAGGTGAATATCCTCCGCCAGTGTAGTAATGTCTGCAAGACCACTGCTAGGTTCAGTCCCATTTTCAAGTGTCCCTAGGTCCTGACGACTCAGGCTGTTCTCTCCCAGATCAGCATTTTCAGAACCAGGCTGCTCCTCTTGGCTGAGGGGATCGGTGCAGGCCAGCGGCTGGGGAATATCAGGGATTCCTAAAGGGAGTAGTGGAGGATCTTGGTTTTCTATTGGGATCTGGTAGGCCTCCAGAGGCTTTGACAGCTTGGTTTTGATATCCTCCACGTTCTTACTCTCTGTTTGTCCCTGGCTTGGAGCTGGAGGCAGGGCCAGGAGACGCCTGGCACTCTGGACTGGAGCTGTCACTGAAATGTCCCCAAGTTCAGATGGTGGGTTACTCTCAAGTATGTGACTGTTTCTGCTACTGCAGGACTTGGGGAGTTCTTGAGTTTGTGTCACACAAAACGTCTGGCTTGGAGGTTGCAATCCCAGGGAATTTTTCATCACCAGGGAAGTCTCCATCACTACAAAGGGATCAAGGGAGAAGTCAGTCCCTGGTAAATGAGATGCTCCCCCTAAACACCAACACAGCAGTCATGTACCTTTCAAGGGGTTCAGGGGCAAGATGGGCAAGGCATTTCTACTAACTCTTCTTAAGGATCATGGACAGTGCCCTGTGCTACGAGGTAAGCGGTGACTGTTGTAATGCTTAACTGGTGATCATTTCATGTCACTGATCCTTGGCTCTCTTTGTATCTCATAGGACTGTTGTAAGTCCAATACAAAATGAGTCTTCTTTTTAAACAACTGAAATGTTTTACAAAGCCTAGCATTCTCATATAGAGTCCTTTCAATTCTCCCCACTTTCCCGAGAGGCTAAGAACACTTCACACCATGAACTAGGAGAGGGGGTAGAGCCCTTTCTGATGAAATACAGAAACAAAGACAGAGTCTTAGCCTGCTTGCTCTCTGGACAGGATCTCGGACCACAAGGTCTTAAATCCTGGTATAAATGACGGAAGTGAGGACACTTCAACTGGCACTCTCATAACAAGAGTTCTGAGACACCTTCCAAAGAGACTGTAGCAGTAGACGAGGGAAGGGAGTGCTACAGTGTGGTAGTACAGGGGGAATGCTCGGCTACAGCAGTGAAAAATGTGGTACCTATTGGTGTGCTCTCGGGGTTCTTGTACATGTAGCATAGATGACCTTTACAGTGTCCCTGCCACCTTCCCACCTGCATTAGGTGTTCTTTTTGTTTTTTTGTTTTTTTTAATTTACGTTTATTTATTGATTGATTGTTTGAACTTATTTATTCTACGTATTTATTTTTTTGGCTGCACAGGGTCTTCATTGCTGTGCACGGGCTTTCTCTAGTTGCGGCTAGCGGGGTCTACTCTTGGTTGCGGTGTGCGGGCTTCTCTTGTTGCGGAGCATGCGCTCTAGGCGCGTGGGCTTCGGTAGTTGCGGCTCACGGGCTCTAGAATGCAGGCTCAGTCGTTGTGGCACATGGGCTTAGTTGCTCCACGGCATGTGGGATCTTCCCAGACCAGGGCTCGAACCAGTGTCCGCCGCATTGCATTGGCAGGCGGATTCTTAACCACGGCGCCACCAGGGAAGCCCTAGGTGTTCTTATATAGAGTCTAAAAACAGAGGGCACTGAGCGAAGGTAGTGGTTACTAAAGGCTCAGGATCTAAATTCTACCTGTCTCTACACCCCTTCCCAGCTGTCGATTTGACCCCATTTGTGAATGCCGACCTCATTCTTCAACTTTCTCTGCCGTTTGTATACTCACCTTGAAAACTTGTTTCTGTGATGCGTTGAGCAGACACAGGGTGGCAGATTGCAGAG
This sequence comes from Balaenoptera physalus, assembly GCF_965194825.1. Lineage (NCBI taxonomy): Eukaryota > Metazoa > Chordata > Mammalia > Artiodactyla > Balaenopteridae > Balaenoptera > Balaenoptera physalus. The sequence continues at coordinate 22,935 of NW_028124410.1, read as the reverse complement.
GTGGAAGCTGGTGGTCGGATATTTGTGGGCTGAATCTCCTTCAGTCCCATTCCCATTTCTGGTTGCGCAGAGGCCCTACTTCCTGTGTATGACGCGGAGCCATAGGATTGCGGGCAGGAGCCAAGTTCTCCATACAGTGAAGACCCCAGTGTGCCTTGGTTATAGTAATATACCTGGCTTCCTTCCTGGTAGGGAAGTGACAGGCGGCTATGCCCCTGATTTGGAATCTGAGATGGTGCTCCCTGAGCAAGCCTGGCAGAAAGTGATGGATATAGAGGGACCATGTTATTGGCGTCTGAAGTTTTATCATACTGGGCTGCCATAAACATGGAGGAAGCAGCTGGGTGCCGGTCAGTGAGTGCCAGAGTAAAGTCTCCGAGTGAAGAGGAATTCTTTTCAGTGCTTCCTGTGATGTCCCACTCAAGAACACCTGGATAGGAAGGAGCTGAAGTGGAGATCTGGCTGTGGTCAGTAACTCCAGATAACATAGTCGTGCTGGAATGTTGGTAAAGGTAGGCACTACCCATGAGTGTCTGGAAAGAGGTACCGGTAGCCGATGCCGAACTGACGGCAGGGGCAGAGACTCTGGAGAAGTTGCAGACACTTCGTGTTAGGGAAGTTGCATTGCTCACCACAGGAAGAGAATGCTGCAGAGAATTTAGAGTTCCAAGTAGAGATGGATTTTGGAAATTTTCTGTAAGAACAAGAGGGTCATGAAAAACTCAGGGAGGTTGAGAAATTCTCACTACGTTTGAGGAACAGCATTATCTTAAGGTTCTTGCTCTCAGGACACCTCTACTATCGACCCTTCCTGAGAAACCCAAAATCAGACAGTTAATGATGGCTGTAAGGACTGAGCAGTTTTCCACTCTTCTGTATTAACTGCCTGTGCTCCCATCTTGGGCACAGATGGGCAGAAGAGCCAAGTGGTATGGTTCAGACATTGTTCTCTAGGCTGGAAGCAACCTTCTCCCTGCCCTGTCTTTCCCTTCAGCCTGCACTCGTATTGACTTCTATGCTATTTCCTAGACTGGAAGCATTTTAGAACTAGGAGGCCCTTAGAGAACTTTCTCTTTTTTCAGTCTCATTTCACGAGTAAGGAAACTGAGGCTCAGAGAGGTCGGGTTGACTTGTTCAGGTTCTCTCATTATGTTAGTGTCATTACCAGGTTTCAGAACCTAAGTATCCTGACTTCCTTGCCAGGACTCCACTCTGAGCATGATAGTGCCAGAAAGCAGGAGAAATAGAACTTATAATATAAGCATTTTTTTTGTCCATTAGAAAACAGTACGGCCATTACCATTGTCATCTTCAGTGTCTCCCTTTGCTTGTGCAGTTCCCACGCTATTACCTAGAGTTGACGTATAGCTCAGTCCAATTGGTGAACTGAAAGAGTCATGTTTGCCCTCTTCAAGCCTGGTTTCTCATCCTACCTCAAAATGATTACCCGAAAGTGGATTTCTTAAGTGCTTTTGGAAAGAGAAAAGTTATCTGATTACTTCAGATTACTCATCTATAAAGTGGTTATAACACCACCACCAATAATAATAGCAGTAATAATTAATAGATGAATAAGCTGATCTATTGCGTATGATTTATATGGAGGAAGATACAATAAGTTCTAGAAAGACAAAGAAAAATCATGAAAAACATGTTACGTAACGAAAAAGAAATCCATAGATATTAATGAAAACTGGGGTATGTGGGCAAGTATCAAAGCCTAATGAATTTACTAACAAATGACATTCTGTACCATACATGCAATATTATGAAAGTGAATTTTGCCCACTCTATTTTAGTGAATACTATTAACCAAAAAACACGATGGAGGTGATAGAGGTGAATGAATTCCTAGCCAATGCATACAGACAGAGACGATAAATCAGTAAAAAATGCACAACAAGCAACAGAATGCAACAAATGTGAATGTATAGGTAGCCACAACATATATAGACAAGTATTTCAATGAAAACCGGTACAAAGCAGACAGCAAAATAGTAAGTGTAAAAGAGTTTCATTATTGTGCTCATTCATATTTTTACCCAGCAAGTAACAGGTATTAAGCCTAGGAGAAATATATCTGTCCATGAATATAACTCATATAATAAGCAGAAAGGAAGCTTAAAAAGTATCAAGAAGGTTTTTGTATTTATCCTAGAACTTAGAATCATCTTCCACATCCAAGAAGATGACATCCCAAGACCTCAAAAAACCATCATCCCTAGAATCCAATTAAAAAAGATTTTCAAATGTAAGAAAATCCAAAGGACTCCACAACATTGTTTTAGATAAATGTGGATGTTTGTGTTTTCTTTTTTTCTTTTGCCGCGCCGCGTGGCCCTGGCCGTGAAAGCACCGAGTCCTAAGCGCTGGACCGCCAGGGAATTCCCTAAATGGGGAATTAGAGATGTGGGGCTTGACTTTTTCTTTTTCTTCTCCGGTAGCTAAGATCTACAAGCGAACGATGGCTGTTGATCAATGTGCTCTCTGTGTTAGGAAGGAAATAACTGTAAAAATTGAAAAGCAACCTTGCCTTAGAAGGTACATATCACACAAAGGAAATAGTCCTTCTGATTCAATGTAGAAGATATCATTTAAAATGTTTAATTGGTCAAATGTCTACCTAGTTTAAAAATTAGAAAGAATAGAACACTGAAAAGCAGCCCCCTAGATAACCACTTTGGTTTCTGGTTTCTAGGAAGCATCATTTCTAAAACATACTTCTAAAATGTTTCTATTCCAAACTGTCAAGTGCCAGCTGTATTCAGAGAGGCAATAAAAGAAAGAAAACGGAGTATGACTTTTCTGATAGGCTGCCTTTCCTGGTGATCCCCTGTTCTGGCCTTACTTTCCTTCTTAGTCTGTTAATGTAAGGATTTGCTACCATCAGCTTTGTTTTGCCCTGCTCTGAGCAGATTTCCCTCTGTGCTGTTTCTGCTTTAATTTAAAATCTTTGGCTCCCATCAACATTCCATGGCAAACTGCCTCTTTCTTGAGAGCTCCTCTATGCTTTCCCTCTTCATTCTTATATTTTTTTCCCATCTCTTGGTTCCTGTTGGCCTGTGCTAATGAAAACAATCCTAAACTTGCTTACGTTTGACTCTGTGCCTCCCTATATAGCCCAGTACTCTCCATCCTCTCTCCCTATTCTCTCTTTTCAACTAGTCGAAATACTAGTGGAGGGAGACCATTGGAGATGAAACATCTTGGTATATATCGCTAGTTTTCTGTGTCACCTGGCTTTTCTATGTTTCTGTTGAAACACTCTTTTGAGAAGTCTCTGATTTCATTTTCTACATGGGTACCCTTTAAGGCTCAATATTGGAAAAGAAGGGGATCAGAGTGATCAACCCAATGTGGTATCCTAACGTAACAGATAAGGAAAGCAGCAGGCTTTGTGAGGCAGTCAGTGATTTGTCCAAAGTCACACAGACAGTAAACGTCAAAGTCAAAACTGAAATTAGGTCTCCAGACTTGTAGTTCAATACTTTCCCTCATTATTCCACGCTATTTTGAATCTCCTCCTCAATTTAGGGGCACAAGAAATCGAACGCAAAACTTTCCAAAGTTTCTTTTCTTACCTGACATGGTCAGAGAAGAGGAGACATCAACTGCAGGTACAAGGGATGAGGAGACAACACTAGAGGATGTCTGAGTGGCTGCAGCTGAACGGCGCACGTGTCCAGTACAAAGGTCACTGGTTACTGGTCCAAACGGCTCCACGGAAACCCCAAGACCTCTACCAAGTGGTAGTAGGTTTGGTAGGAGAGTGATGTCACAAAGCAGGCAGTTGAAAGGTATGAGCTAGCCAATAGGGAGGTCCGATCCCCAACAGGAGGGCGGGCTTGGGTGAAGAGAGCGTAGGAGAGCTAAAACAACCCCTCAATTTCTGAGCTCTGGGGAGGAAATCCTAGAAGACAGATTTACCTCCCCCAGGCTCTTCCATTAGGGAAATCATTGCAACATTTCTTACAGACGTTCATTAATATAATTAACTAACAGTTACTTATATTCTACAGAGTATTCTATTTTATGTATCATATACTTAGAGCTATATAGATCTTATTTAACTAGTATCCTTAGGAAGGAAAGAGCCATGTAGTTTGAACTATTACAGTTGTAACTTGGTTAAAGAGCAGGGTGAAGTTTGTTGAGTGTACCCTGTGGAGAATGTTGTGGTCCAAGGCTCTTCTCTTTTAGTTTCTTCTCCTTGACTCCTACCTTCCTTGGGCTGGGCTAGGCTGGGGGCCAGGTTGGACTTGCGACTTAACATTTCTCTTCCGCTTTCTTTTTTTTTTTTTTTTTTCTTCCATTATGGGCATTGCTTCTAGGACAAGCCTTGATCTTGCATTGGATGTTCCTTTCTGTCAACTTCCAGCAGCAGGAGTCTTCTTTTCAGTGCTTGATGCTTCACGAAATAGACTCTGCCCATTGGCAGCAAATACCAGAGAGCCAGGAGACAGAGCTGGTTGCAGACCTTTCCTCTTCCAGCCTTTGGTTGCAATTGTTTTGCCCATGATTTGCTAGCTCTAGTTCCTTGGGCCACACAGGTATCCTGCCATCCAGCTCTTTTTATATGTGAGAGACATTCTGAACACTGTCCCTCTTTCTTTGCACAGAAGTATATACAGTGTGGCAGTTACCGTAATCTCCTCCCCCTTGCAAACAGCCCCTCTAGAATCTCGGACCTCTAGGACTCTCTGTCTTGCATGCTTGGGTGCAAGGCCAAGCACAATGAAGAGAAGAATAATTAGAGAAAGAGGAGGACATTGGTGGAGAACTGGGAGCAGGTAAGGTGAAAGGGCACCGGAGAAAAGAGATGCATGTAGGTTTTTTGGTTTCTGTGGGAAACAAGTTGACACACTTGGGCCTCATTTTGTATTAACAGAACAGAGAGTTGTAGATATAAGTAGCTAGATCGTGCAGCAACTGCCATGAAGTCTGTACACTGAAGAGAACAGTCTCACATCTAGTTTTCATTTTGTTTTATGTCATATTACCTTATTTATAGCATTCACTGGTATGTTTGTAGAACGCAGATGTTTTCAAATGCTCTGGTTTTGTCTACATGGTTATTTCCTTGTCCTATTTGTAAGGAATCCAACATTGTAAGACATATTGCATGTTTTTCTCTTGACGATTGTTTACCTTGAAGCGTCATGAGCTAACTTGAGCTGTTGGATTTTGTGGAGAAACTTTAAAAAGGGTCTGTGAAAAAGGCATTGTGGTGAGTCGCATTATGCACCCGAGCGTAAGGAGCAGATATCTGCCACCAGCCCAGCTTGGCCTGGATTGCCTCTGTGTTAGTTCCCCTGGTTAGTGCTTTTCTCCCTAACCACTCTTGTGACTGTGATAATGTGAGTTAAGGGCTGAGTTGCTAGTGATTTATGTGTGAGGTAGGCTGGTTTGAGGGAGGAAATCTATGGACCTAGTCATTTTCCTTGGTGGTAAGCTTTCAGGGGTGCAAAGATCGATCTTCCTGGGGACTTTTCTGGTACCAGGAAGATATCGCATAGATGGGACCTCCAAAGACACACATTTAATTTTTAGGCCTGTTGTTCCTATTATGGGATGTGAGTTTCTTCACTGATGGGGATGCTGCTTATCTGAGAAGAAACTGTGAAAGGTGGTGTAGTATAGAGGTGTGGCTTAAGCTTTTAAGTTTTCTTCAAGGTTTTTCCCCTAAGCTTCATACTTCAGACGGCCTACTTACATGAGACTAGTATGTGATGTCAGGCTAACAACTTCCTAAATACCTGCAAGCCAGATCAGTGTCTCTTTTCTCTATATTCCCATGGAAATCAAGGGTCCCGCCGAATTTTCCATCGAAACAGTTGATTTGTGCTGTCTCTAGGAATTCTACAGGGCGTACCGTTGCTTCCTAACCGGTGTCATTTGGGAGATCGATCCCCCTCTGTACGTTCAAATGATTAATTTTGAGACTCTGCTCATGTGTGCAGTAAACCCTTTAATTCCCTAAGACCTTCCTTTCCTCCATCTCATACCCCATGAAGCCCGCTTCAGTTTATCTCCTGAATTTCTTTGGAATCTGTCAGCTCTCCCTCAACATCCTAATACTGAACTTGCCTGTCTGTTGCGATTAGGTCCTAACTAGTGTCCATATATCTTGTTTCCCTCCAATCCATTCTTCACACAAGAAAGCTTCAAAGCAAGTTGGAACATTGCTCATAAACATCGCTCACAAACATTGTTTTGAGAATAGAAAACACACTGGTGGCCTTTAAGACTCTGCGTGCTCTAGAATCCTCTCTGCTTCTCTAGCCCCATCTTGTGCCACGTTTGCCCTCACTTTCTATGCTTCAGATACACTGAATTAACCTTAGTTCTCACTCATCTGACAGAAGTCAGTTGAGAAATTATTTTTCACTGTGATTCCTAGCATTAAGGAATTTGATGATCAGGTTTTGTATGAGGACTAAAACTAAACTGGGAAGTGGAAGAATTGCGTTTCAACTGTTTCAGTCAACACGCATGTATTAATGATACCTAAGTATTGAACACCGGGCTAGGTTTCATGAGGGATACAGAAGTTCTGGCCATCTCTGGTTTTGGGTATCCCTTATTTGTTGAGACCTTTGCGTTGTTTGGTTGCCTTTTGTCTGTTTTCCAGATGGGAAAACAGGAACAAGGGAAGTATAGGTTATTACTAGGTGGGGTTGAACAAGTGGAGCAGCAAACTGCAAAGCAGAAAGAAGAGGGACGTACTATAGAGGGATGTGATTTCCATTTTCAAGGCGCCTGCGTCCTGTGCAGGGAGACAGCCTAACATAAAATGTGCCTAACAAAAGATCTATTGACTTCTTACTAAAAATCTCCAGTTCATATAACCCAGGGGTTTATACCTTCTCCTTTAAAAGTTCTATTCCTGGGACTTCCCTGGTGGTCCAGTGGTGAAGACTCTGCGCTTCCAATGCAGCAGGCGTGGGTTCAATCCCTGGTTGGGGAGCTAAGATCCCACATGCTGCGCAGCCAAAGAAATTTTTTTCAAAAGTTATACTCCTGTGTTGTTGAATTTAGTGGTTTAGATTTTGTTTGAATGTTAAGAAGATTTCAGTTTATTTACCAGGAACAAACAAAACATAATGTAAAAATAGTTTCCCAGAAACGATTTCCATCGTTCTCTTCTTCCCTTTCTCCCGCAGACTGACTGGTGTTTCATCTTGACAAGTTCTCTGAAGTTCTCTGTCATTCCATAGGAAAGCGGTCTGGCTTGGAGGTTGCAATCCCAGGGAATTTTTCATCAGCGGGGAAGTCTCCATCACTACAGAGGAATCAAGGTTGAAGTCAGTCCCGGGTAAGTGAGATGCTCCCCCTAAACACCAACACAGCAGTCGTGTACCTTTCAAGGGGTTCAGGGGCAAGATGGGCAAGGCATTTCTACTAACTCTTCTTAAGGATCATGGACAGTGTGCCCTATGCTACGAGGTAAGCGGTGACTGTTGTAATTCTTACTGGTGATCATTTCATGTCACTGATCCTTGGCTCTCTTTGTATCTCATAGGACTGTTGTAAGTCCAATACAAAATGAGTCTTCTTTTTAAAAAACTGAAATGTTTTACAAAGCCTAGCATTCTCATAGAGAGTCCTTTGAATTCTCCCCACTTTCCCGAGAGGCTAAGAACACTTCACACCATGAACTAGGAGAGGGGGTAGAGCCCTTTCTGATGAAATATAGAAACAAAGACAGAGTCTTAGCCTGCTTGCTCTCTGGACAGGATCTCGGACCACAAGGTCTTAAATCCTGGTATAAATGACGGAAGTGAGGACAGTTCAACTGGCACTCTCATAACAAGAGTTCTGAAACACCTTCCAAAGAGACTGTAGCGGTAGACGAGGGAAGGGAGTGCTACAGTGTGGTAGTACAGGGGGAATGCTCGGCTACAGCAGTGAAAAATGTGGTACCTATTGGTGTGCTCTCGGGGTTCTTGGACATGTAGCATAGATGACCTTTACAGTGTCCCTCCCACCTTCCCACCTGCATCAGGTGTTCTGTTTTTTTGTTTGTTTGTTTGTTTTTAATTTACGTTTATTGATTGATTGATTGATTGAACTTATTTATTCTACGTATTTATTTTTTTGGCTGCACTGGGTCCTCATTGCTGTGCACGGGCTTTCTCTAGTTGCGGCTAGCGGGGTCTACTCTTGGTTGCGGTGTGCGGGCTTCTCATCGCGGTGGCCTCTCTTGTTGCGGAGCATGGGCTGTAGGCGCGTGGGCTTCGGTAGTTGCGGCTCACGGGCTCTGGAATGCAGGCTCAGTCGTTGTGGCACATGCGCTTAGTTGCAGCACGGCATGTGGGATCTTCGCAGACCGGGGCTCGAAGCCGTGTCCCCTGCATTGGCAGGCGCCACCAGGGAAGCCCTAGCTGTTCTTACATAGAGTCTAAAAACAGAGAGCACTGAGAGAAGGTAGTGATTATTAAAGGCTCAGGATCTAAATTCTACCTGTCTCTACACCCCTTCCCAGCTGTCGATTTGACCCCGTTTGTGAATGCCGACCTCATTCTTCAACTTGCTCTGCCGTTTGTATACTCACCTTGAAAACTTGTTTCTGTGATGCGTTGAGCAGACACAGGGTGGCAGATTGCAGAGGTGGAAGCTGGTGGTCGGATATTTGCGGGCTGAATCTCCTTCAGTCCCATTCCCATTTCTGGTTGCGCAGAGGCCCTACTTCCTGTGTATGACGCGGAGCCATAGGATTGCGGGCAGGAGCCAAGTTCTCCATACAGTGAAGACCCCAGTGTGCCTTGGTTATAGTAATATACCTGGCTTCCTTCCTGGTAGGGAAGTGACAGGCGGCTATGCCCCTGATTTGTTCGTGGGCCTCCTGATGCAGCAGTTCCCTTGGCTCTGGCCCTGTCGTCAGCTGCCCCTAGGAGGACTCTGAGCCCTAGCTACTTCTCTGGTAGATTTGCCTATTCCCCCACTATAATCACACCTGAATAAGGCAACTCAAACCTTTCAGAGATGTGTCGTGAACCTCTTGTTTTCTGAAATACCTATCTGGTGGTTGTGAGACTTAAGGCCAACCTCCCCGAGAGACTTTGTTTCTATTTCTCCTAGTAAACCTAGACTCATCTCCTGTCACCTTCAACTCTACTCCAATTGTGTTCTTTCAACCCAGACCCCTGACCCTGCTTTTTACTTCTGCCATTTCATCCTCACTCCTGCTTCCTTTCCTAAATCCATACGTCTCTTTTGGCCTTCCTAGCCCTGGGCCAAGTTCCTTCCTCTTTCCTCAGTTTTTACCCCTTTCCTTCATTCTCCCATCCAACTTTCAGGCCTTCCTTTCTCACGCCCCAGTTAGCAGCATCTCAAAATTCGAAAGGTTTATTACTCATCTATTAATTCTATTCCATTTACTTATTCGGTTCTATACCTATCTTACCTATGTATGGAAGAACCGCTGGTAGCCAAGGTGGCAGCAAGAATCCTAGCAGCTGTCACCTGACGTATCCGTAGTAGTCAGCAATTTCCATTTCTTTGTCCCTCTGGGTGAAAAATTGCAGCTTCCCCGAAGAGGTGTATCTGGCAGCATTCTCCCGTTGTTGTTGAGCCCGCCTCTTCATGGCCTCTCGCTCTGGCCTCTGCTCTTGTTCGATGGGCTTTGACATGACTGGCTCAGGCACGTTGGGTTCCCTCCATGGAACTCGTTGCTTGCTGAAGTCTTGGAGTAGAAGTTGGGTTTGGAGCTTGGGTGGGGACTGGCGCTTAGTCACAGCAGGGGGAACAGGCTCGCGCTGGAGAGAAGCGCCAGATGAAGTTTTGTAGGGTGCAGGCCTAGGAGCAGCAGGCTGAGGGACACGAGGCTGGGTATGGTTGGTCCAAGCCGGTTGGGTTGGGTTGGCCACAGTTGGCTGAGCTGGTTTGGCGGGACCTGGCAAAGAGGCAGGAGCTGGCTGGGATGAATTGACTGCAGCAGGTTGAGCTGAGTCAGTAGAACCAGGCTGGGCACGGTAAGCCACAGCAGGCCGATGTGAGGCCAGAGACTGTGGCCTCCGAGGAGCGGGTCGAGCTTGAGGCTTGTCCCAGGCAGAAAAAGGCAGAGGTATCAACTTGACCTTCCCAGGAGGAGGCCGCTCACACTGGGATGGAGATGGACACTCTGTTTCAGCACTGCTGTCTGGTTTCTGGGCTTGGACTTGCGTTTTCTCAGGCCTCTTACCCTCACGTGGGGTATGCCGCCGTGGCTGGATCGCTGGGGGTGGCTGGGGGTCTTTGGGGTTGCTTGAATTTCCCAAGAGCCGACAGGAAGAGAGCCCAGTTTTCGTCTCATTCTTCTTCCCCAGCGCATGAAGAACCTTCACAGACTCCAGCATGCGCACGCCAAGGGAGGTTCGAGGCTTTTGAAAGCTCTCTTGGCGAAGCTCAGTTTGGTGTTCCTTTCGCTTCGTGTTGGGGATTGCTGGCTTGTCTTCTGCCTTGACTTTGTTCCCTGACTGCTTGTTCTCTTCAGCCTTGTTTCTTCCTCTGGTCCTTTTGGTCTTTTCCTGCCCATGGCTCTCAGTTTTGCTGATCTTTCCGGATGCAGCTTTCTGAGGTTTGCCTTGAGAGTGCTTGGCCGTGTTCGCAGGAGCCCTGTCACTGACTGCAGCAGTGCATATAACCGCTTCTCCCCCTAACAGGCACTCTGGATCCTTTGGCTGGATTTTGGCCTTGGGAGCACCACCGATAGGCTCAGAGGCTTTCTGTTTGTTCTTCCTGGGTTGATCAGAGGGAACCTTTACGACACTTGGCTTTTCCTGCACCTGATTCACCTTAATGGCTCTGGTGTCTTCAGCTTTGATCACGTTGGGACCTTGGGATCGATCAAGATCTTTCCAAGAATTAAAGAGCTGGGGAAGGTGAATATCCTCCGCCAGTGTAGTAATGTCTGCAAGACCACTGCTAGGTTCAGTCCCATTTTCAAGTGTCCCTAGGTCCTGACGACTCAGGCTGTTCTCTCCCAGATCAGCATTTTCAGAACCAGGCTGCTCCTCTTGGCTGAGGGGATCGGTGCAGGCCAGCGGCTGGGGAATATCAGGGATTCCTAAAGGGAGTAGTGGAGGATCTTGGTTTTCTATTGGGATCTGGTAGGCCTCCAGAGGCTTTGACAGCTTGGTTTTGATATCCTCCACGTTCTTACTCTCTGTTTGTCCCTGGCTTGGAGCTGGAGGCAGGGCCAGGAGACGCCTGGCACTCTGGACTGGAGCTGTCACTGAAATGTCCCCAAGTTCAGATGGTGGGTTACTCTCAAGTATGTGACTGTTTCTGCTACTGCAGGACTTGGGGAGTTCTTGAGTTTGTGTCACACAAAACGTCTGGCTTGGAGGTTGCAATCCCAGGGAATTTTTCATCACCAGGGAAGGCTCCATCACTACAAAGGGATCAAGGGAGAAGTCAGTCCCTGGTAAATGAGATGCTCCCCCTAAACACCAACACAGCAGTCGTGTACCTTTCAAGGGGTTCAGGGGCAAGATGGGCAAGGCATTTCTACTAACTCTTCTTAAGGATCATGGACAGTGCCCTATGCTACGAGGTAAGCGGTGACTGTTGTAATGCTTAACTGGTGATCATTTCATGTCACTGATCCTTGGCTCTCTTTGTATCTCATAGGACTGTTGTAAGTCCAATACAAAATGAGTCTTCTTTTTAAACAACTGAAATGTTTTACAAAGCCTAGCATTCTCATATAGAGTCCTTTCAATTCTCCCCACTTTCCCGAGAGGCTAAGAACACTTCACACCATGAACTAGGAGAGGGGGTAGAGCCCTTTCTGATGAAATACAGAAACAAAGACAGAGTCTTAGCCTGCTTGCTCTCTGGACAGGATCTCGGACCACAAGGTCTTAAATCCTGGTATAAATGACGGAAGTGAGGACACTTCAACTGGCACTCTCATAACAAGAGTTCTGAGACACCTTCCAAAGAGACTGTAGCAGTAGACGAGGGAAGGGAGTGCTACAGTGTGGTAGTACAGGGGGAATGCTCGGCTACAGCAGTGAAAAATGTGGTACCTATTGGTGTGCTCTCGGGGTTCTTGTACATGTAGCATAGATGACCTTTACAGTGTCCCTGCCACCTTCCCACCTGCATTAGGTGTTCTTTTTGTTTTTTTGTTTTTTTTAATTTACGTTTATTTATTGATTGATTGTTTGAACTTATTTATTCTACGTATTTATTTTTTTGGCTGCACAGGGTCTTCATTGCTGTGCACGGGCTTTCTCTAGTTGCGGCTAGCGGGGTCTACTCTTGGTTGCGGTGTGCGGGCTTCTCTTGTTGCGGAGCATGCGCTCTAGGCGCGTGGGCTTCGGTAGTTGCGGCTCACGGGCTCTAGAATGCAGGCTCAGTCGTTGTGGCACATGGGCTTAGTTGCTCCACGGCATGTGGGATCTTCCCAGACCAGGGCTCGAACCAGTGTCCGCCGCATTGCATTGGCAGGCGGATTCTTAACCACGGCGCCACCAGGGAAGCCCTAGGTGTTCTTATATAGAGTCTAAAAACAGAGGGCACTGAGCGAAGGTAGTGGTTACTAAAGGCTCAGGATCTAAATTCTACCTGTCTCTACACCCCTTCCCAGCTGTCGATTTGACCCCATTTGTGAATGCCGACCTCATTCTTCAACTTTCTCTGCCGTTTGTATACTCACCTTGAAAACTTGTTTCTGTGATGCGTTGAGCAGACACAGGGTGGCAGATTGCAGAGGTGGAAGCTGGTGGTCGGATATTTGTGGGCTGAATCTCCTTCAGTCCCATTCCCATTTCTGGTTGCGCAGAGGCCCTACTTCCTGTGTATGACGCGGAGCCATAGGATTGCGGGCAGGAGCCAAGTTCTCCATACAGTGAAGACCCCAGTGTGCCTTGGTTATAGTAATATACCTGGCTTCCTTCCTGGTAGGGAAGTGACAGGCGGCTATGCCCCTGATTTGGAATCTGAGATGGTGCTCCCTGAGCAAGCCTGGCAGAAAGTGATGGATATAGAGGGACCATGTTATTGGCGTCTGAAGTTTTATCATACTGGGCTGCCATAAACATGGAGGAAGCAGCTGGGTGCCGGTCAGTGAGTGCCAGAGTAAAGTCTCCGAGTGAAGAGGAATTCTTTTCAGTGCTTCCTGTGATGTCCCACTCAAGAACACCTGGATAGGAAGGAGCTGAAGTGGAGATCTGGCTGTGGTCAGTAACTCCAGATAACATAGTCGTGCTGGAATGTTGGTAAAGGTAGGCACTACCCATGAGTGTCTGGAAAGAGGTACCGGTAGCCGATGCCGAACTGACGGCAGGGGCAGAGACTCTGGAGAAGTTGCAGACACTTCGTGTTAGGGAAGTTGCATTGCTCACCACAGGAAGAGAATGCTGCAGAGAATTTAGAGTTCCAAGTAGAGATGGATTTTGGAAATTTTCTGTAAGAACAAGAGGGTCATGAAAAACTCAGGGAGGTTGAGAAATTCTCACTACGTTTGAGGAACAGCATTATCTTAAGGTTCTTGCTCTCAGGACACCTCTACTATCGACCCTTCCTGAGAAACCCAAAATCAGACAGTTAATGATGGCTGTAAGGACTGAGCAGTTTTCCACTCTTCTGTATTAACTGCCTGTGCTCCCATCTTGGGCACAGATGGGCAGAAGAGCCAAGTGGTATGGTTCAGACATTGTTCTCTAGGCTGGAAGCAACCTTCTCCCTGCCCTGTCTTTCCCTTCAGCCTGCACTCGTATTGACTTCTATGCTATTTCCTAGACTGGAAGCATTTTAGAACTAGGAGGCCCTTAGAGAACTTTCTCTTTTTTCAGTCTCATTTCACGAGTAAGGAAACTGAGGCTCAGAGAGGTCGGGTTGACTTGTTCAGGTTCTCTCATTATGTTAGTGTCATTACCAGGTTTCAGAACCTAAGTATCCTGACTTCCTTGCCAGGACTCCACTCTGAGCATGATAGTGCCAGAAAGCAGGAGAAATAGAACTTATAATATAAGCATTTTTTTTGTCCATTAGAAAACAGTACGGCCATTACCATTGTCATCTTCAGTGTCTCCCTTTGCTTGTGCAGTTCCCACGCTATTACCTAGAGTTGACGTATAGCTCAGTCCAATTGGTGAACTGAAAGAGTCATGTTTGCCCTCTTCAAGCCTGGTTTCTCATCCTACCTCAAAATGATTACCCGAAAGTGGATTTCTTAAGTGCTTTTGGAAAGAGAAAAGTTATCTGATTACTTCAGATTACTCATCTATAAAGTGGTTATAACACCACCACCAATAATAATAGCAGTAATAATTAATAGATGAATAAGCTGATCTATTGCGTATGATTTATATGGAGGAAGATACAATAAGTTCTAGAAAGACAAAGAAAAATCATGAAAAACATGTTACGTAACGAAAAAGAAATCCATAGATATTAATGAAAACTGGGGTATGTGGGCAAGTATCAAAGCCTAATGAATTTACTAACAAATGACATTCTGTACCATACATGCAATATTATGAAAGTGAATTTTGCCCACTCTATTTTAGTGAATACTATTAACCAAAAAACACGATGGAGGTGATAGAGGTGAATGAATTCCTAGCCAATGCATACAGACAGAGACGATAAATCAGTAAAAAATGCACAACAAGCAACAGAATGCAACAAATGTGAATGTATAGGTAGCCACAACATATATAGACAAGTATTTCAATGAAAACCGGTACAAAGCAGACAGCAAAATAGTAAGTGTAAAAGAGTTTCATTATTGTGCTCATTCATATTTTTACCCAGCAAGTAACAGGTATTAAGCCTAGGAGAAATATATCTGTCCATGAATATAACTCATATAATAAGCAGAAAGGAAGCTTAAAAAGTATCAAGAAGGTTTTTGTATTTATCCTAGAACTTAGAATCATCTTCCACATCCAAGAAGATGACATCCCAAGACCTCAAAAAACCATCATCCCTAGAATCCAATTAAAAAAGATTTTCAAATGTAAGAAAATCCAAAGGACTCCACAACATTGTTTTAGATAAATGTGGATGTTTGTGTTTTCTTTTTTTCTTTTGCCGCGCCGCGTGGCCCTGGCCGTGAAAGCACCGAGTCCTAAGCGCTGGACCGCCAGGGAATTCCCTAAATGGGGAATTAGAGATGTGGGGCTTGACTTTTTCTTTTTCTTCTCCGGTAGCTAAGATCTACAAGCGAACGATGGCTGTTGATCAATGTGCTCTCTGTGTTAGGAAGGAAATAACTGTAAAAATTGAAAAGCAACCTTGCCTTAGAAGGTACATATCACACAAAGGAAATAGTCCTTCTGATTCAATGTAGAAGATATCATTTAAAATGTTTAATTGGTCAAATGTCTACCTAGTTTAAAAATTAGAAAGAATAGAACACTGAAAAGCAGCCCCCTAGATAACCACTTTGGTTTCTGGTTTCTAGGAAGCATCATTTCTAAAACATACTTCTAAAATGTTTCTATTCCAAACTGTCAAGTGCCAGCTGTATTCAGAGAGGCAATAAAAGAAAGAAAACGGAGTATGACTTTTCTGATAGGCTGCCTTTCCTGGTGATCCCCTGTTCTGGCCTTACTTTCCTTCTTAGTCTGTTAATGTAAGGATTTGCTACCATCAGCTTTGTTTTGCCCTGCTCTGAGCAGATTTCCCTCTGTGCTGTTTCTGCTTTAATTTAAAATCTTTGGCTCCCGTCAACATTCCATGGCAAACTGCCTCTTTCTTGAGAGCTCCTCTATGCTTTCCCTCTTCATTCTTATATTTTTTTCCCATCTCTTGGTTCCTGTTGGCCTGTGCTAATGAAAACAATCCTAAACTTGCTTACGTTTGACTCTGTGCCTCCCTATATAGCCCAGTACTCTCCATCCTCTCTCCCTATTCTCTCTTTTCAACTAGTCGAAATACTAGTGGAGGGAGACCATTGGAGATGAAACATCTTGGTATATATCGCTAGTTTTCTGTGTCACCTGGCTTTTCTATGTTTCTGTTGAAACACTCTTTTGAGAAGTCTCTGATTTCATTTTCTACATGGGTACCCTTTAAGGCTCAATATTGGAAAAGAAGGGGATCAGAGTGATCAACCCAATGTGGTATCCTAACGTAACAGATAAGGAAAGCAGCAGGCTTTGTGAGGCAGTCAGTGATTTGTCCAAAGTCACACAGACAGTAAACGTCAAAGTCAAAACTGAAATTAGGTCTCCAGACTTGTAGTTCAATACTTTCCCTCATTATTCCACGCTATTTTGAATCTCCTCCTCAATTTAGGGGCACAAGAAATCGAACGCAAAACTTTCCAAAGTTTCTTTTCTTACCTGACATGGTCAGAGAAGAGGAGACATCAACTGCAGGTACAAGGGATGAGGAGACAACACTAGAGGATGTCTGAGTGGCTGCAGCTGAACGGCGCACGTGTCCAGTACAAAGGTCACTGGTTACTGGTCCAAACGGCTCCACGGAAACCCCAAGACCTCTACCAAGTGGTAGTAGGTTTGGTAGGAGAGTGATGTCACAAAGCAGGCAGTTGAAAGGTATGAGCTAGCCAATAGGGAGGTCCGATCCCCAACAGGAGGGCGGGCTTGGGTGAAGAGAGCGTAGGAGAGCTAAAACAACCCCTCAATTTCTGAGCTCTGGGGAGGAAATCCTAGAAGACAGATTTACCTCCCCCAGGCTCTTCCATTAGGGAAATCATTGCAACATTTCTTACAGACGTTCATTAATATAATTAACTAACAGTTACTTATATTCTACAGAGTATTCTATTTTATGTATCATATACTTAGAGCTATATAGATCTTATTTAACTAGTATCCTTAGGAAGGAAAGAGCCATGTAGTTTGAACTATTACAGTTGTAACTTGGTTAAAGAGCAGGGTGAAGTTTGTTGAGTGTACCCTGTGGAGAATGTTGTGGTCCAAGGCTCTTCTCTTTTAGTTTCTTCTCCTTGACTCCTACCTTCCTTGGGCTGGGCTAGGCTGGGGGCCAGGTTGGACTTGCGACTTAACATTTCTCTTCCGCTTTCTTTTTTTTTTTTTTTTTTCTTCCATTATGGGCATTGCTTCTAGGACAAGCCTTGATCTTGCATTGGATGTTCCTTTCTGTCAACTTCCAGCAGCAGGAGTCTTCTTTTCAGTGCTTGATGCTTCACGAAATAGACTCTGCCCATTGGCAGCAAATACCAGAGAGCCAGGAGACAGAGCTGGTTGCAGACCTTTCCTCTTCCAGCCTTTGGTTGCAATTGTTTTGCCCATGATTTGCTAGCTCTAGTTCCTTGGGCCACACAGGTATCCTGCCATCCAGCTCTTTTTATATGTGAGAGACATTCTGAACACTGTCCCTCTTTCTTTGCACAGAAGTATATACAGTGTGGCAGTTACCGTAATCTCCTCCCCCTTGCAAACAGCCCCTCTAGAATCTCGGACCTCTAGGACTCTCTGTCTTGCATGCTTGGGTGCAAGGCCAAGCACAATGAAGAGGAGAATAATTAGAGAAAGAGGAGGACATTGGTGGAGAACTGGGAGCAGGTAAGGTGAAAGGGCACCGGAGAAAAGAGATGCATGTAGGTTTTTTGGTTTCTGTGGGAAACAAGTTGACACACTTGGGCCTCATTTTGTATTAACAGAACAGAGAGTTGTAGATATAAGTAGCTAGATCGTGCAGCAACTGCCATGAAGTCTGTACACTGAAGAGAACAGTCTCACATCTAGTTTTCATTTTGTTTTATGTCATATTACCTTATTTATAGCATTCACTGGTATGTTTGTAGAACGCAGATGTTTTCAAATGCTCTGGTTTTGTCTACATGGTTATTTCCTTGTCCTATTTGTAAGGAATCCAACATTGTAAGACATATTGCATGTTTTTCTCTTGACGATTGTTTACCTTGAAGCGTCATGAGCTAACTTGAGCTGTTGGATTTTGTGGAGAAACTTTAAAAAGGGTCTGTGAAAAAGGCATTGTGGTGAGTCGCATTATGCACCCGAGCGTAAGGAGCAGATATCTGCCACCAGCCCAGCTTGGCCTGGATTGCCTCTGTGTTAGTTCCCCTGGTTAGTGCTTTTCTCCCTAACCACTCTTGTGACTGTGATAATGTGAGTTAAGGGCTGAGTTGCTAGTGATTTATGTGTGAGGTAGGCTGGTTTGAGGGAGGAAATCTATGGACCTAGTCATTTTCCTTGGTGGTAAGCTTTCAGGGGTGCAAAGATCGATCTTCCTGGGGACTTTTCTGGTACCAGGAAGATATCGCATAGATGGGACCTCCAAAGACACACATTTAATTTTTAGGCCTGTTGTTCCTATTATGGGATGTGAGTTTCTTCACTGATGGGGATGCTGCTTATCTGAGAAGAAACTGTGAAAGGTGGTGTAGTATAGAGGTGTGGCTTAAGCTTTTAAGTTTTCTTCAAGGTTTTTCCCCTAAGCTTCATACTTCAGACGGCCTACTTACATGAGACTAGTATGTGATGTCAGGCTAACAACTTCCTAAATACCTGCAAGCCAGATCAGTGTCTCTTTTCTCTATATTCCCATGGAAATCAAGGGTCCCGCCGAATTTTCCATCGAAACAGTTGATTTGTGCTGTCTCTAGGAATTCTACAGGGCGTACCGTTGCTTCCTAACCGGTGTCATTTGGGAGATCGATCCCCCTCTGTACGTTCAAATGATTAATTTTGAGACTCTGCTCATGTGTGCAGTAAACCCTTTAATTCCCTAAGACCTTCCTTTCCTCCATCTCATACCCCATGAAGCCCGCTTCAGTTTATCTCCTGAATTTCTTTGGAATCTGTCAGCTCTCCCTCAACATCCTAATACTGAACTTGCCTGTCTGTTGCGATTAGGTCCTAACTAGTGTCCATATATCTTGTTTCCCTCCAATCCATTCTTCACACAAGAAAGCTTCAAAGCAAGTTGGAACATTGCTCATAAACATCGCTCACAAACATTGTTTTGAGAATAGAAAACACACTGGTGGCCTTTAAGACTCTGCGTGCTCTAGAATCCTCTCTGCTTCTCTAGCCCCATCTTGTGCCACGTTTGCCCTCACTTTCTATGCTTCAGATACACTGAATTAACCTTAGTTCTCACTCATCTGACAGAAGTCAGTTGAGAAATTATTTTTCACTGTGATTCCTAGCATTAAGGAATTTGATGATCAGGTTTTGTATGAGGACTAAAACTAAACTGGGAAGTGGAAGAATTGCGTTTCAACTGTTTCAGTCAACACGCATGTATTAATGATACCTAAGTATTGAACACCGGGCTAGGTTTCATGAGGGATACAGAAGTTCTGGCCATCTCTGGTTTTGGGTATCCCTTATTTGTTGAGACCTTTGCGTTGTTTGGTTGCCTTTTGTCTGTTTTCCAGATGGGAAAACAGGAACAAGGGAAGTATAGGTTATTACTAGGTGGGGTTGAACAAGTGGAGCAGCAAACTGCAAAGCAGAAAGAAGAGGGACGTACTATAGAGGGATGTGATTTCCATTTTCAAGGCGCCTGCGTCCTGTGCAGGGAGACAGCCTAACATAAAATGTGCCTAACAAAAGATCTATTGACTTCTTACTAAAAATCTCCAGTTCATATAACCCAGGGGTTTATACCTTCTCCTTTAAAAGTTCTATTCCTGGGACTTCCCTGGTGGTCCAGTGGTGAAGACTCTGCGCTTCCAATGCAGCAGGCGTGGGTTCAATCCCTGGTTGGGGAGCTAAGATCCCACATGCTGCGCAGCCAAAGAAATTTTTTTCAAAAGTTATACTCCTGTGTTGTTGAATTTAGTGGTTTAGATTTTGTTTGAATGTTAAGAAGATTTCAGTTTATTTACCAGGAACAAACAAAACATAATGTAAAAATAGTTTCCCAGAAACGATTTCCATCGTTCTCTTCTTCCCTTTCTCCCGCAGACTGACTGGTGTTTCATCTTGACAAGTTCTCTGAAGTTCTCTGTCATTCCATAGGAAAGCGGTCTGGCTTGGAGGTTGCAATCCCAGGGAATTTTTCATCAGCGGGGAAGTCTCCATCACTACAGAGGAATCAAGGTTGAAGTCAGTCCCGGGTAAGTGAGATGCTCCCCCTAAACACCAACACAGCAGTCGTGTACCTTTCAAGGGGTTCAGGGGCAAGATGGGCAAGGCATTTCTACTAACTCTTCTTAAGGATCATGGACAGTGTGCCCTATGCTACGAGGTAAGCGGTGACTGTTGTAATTCTTACTGGTGATCATTTCATGTCACTGATCCTTGGCTCTCTTTGTATCTCATAGGACTGTTGTAAGTCCAATACAAAATGAGTCTTCTTTTTAAAAAACTGAAATGTTTTACAAAGCCTAGCATTCTCATAGAGAGTCCTTTGAATTCTCCCCACTTTCCCGAGAGGCTAAGAACACTTCACACCATGAACTAGGAGAGGGGGTAGAGCCCTTTCTGATGAAATATAGAAACAAAGACAGAGTCTTAGCCTGCTTGCTCTCTGGACAGGATCTCGGACCACAAGGTCTTAAATCCTGGTATAAATGACGGAAGTGAGGACAGTTCAACTGGCACTCTCATAACAAGAGTTCTGAAACACCTTCCAAAGAGACTGTAGCGGTAGACGAGGGAAGGGAGTGCTACAGTGTGGTAGTACAGGGGGAATGCTCGGCTACAGCAGTGAAAAATGTGGTACCTATTGGTGTGCTCTCGGGGTTCTTGTACATGTAGCATAGATGACCTTTACAGTGTCCCTCCCACCTTCCCACCTGCATCAGGTGTTCTGTTTTTTTGTTTGTTTGTTTGTTTTTAATTTACGTTTATTGATTGATTGATTGATTGAACTTATTTATTCTACGTATTTATTTTTTTGGCTGCACTGGGTCCTCATTGCTGTGCACGGGCTTTCTCTAGTTGCGGCTAGCGGGGTCTACTCTTGGTTGCGGTGTGCGGGCTTCTCATCGCGGTGGCCTCTCTTGTTGCGGAGCATGGGCTGTAGGCGCGTGGGCTTCGGTAGTTGCGGCTCACGGGCTCTGGAATGCAGGCTCAGTCGTTGTGGCACATGCGCTTAGTTGCAGCACGGCATGTGGGATCTTCGCAGACCGGGGCTCGAAGCCGTGTCCCCTGCATTGGCAGGCGCCACCAGGGAAGCCCTAGCTGTTCTTACATAGAGTCTAAAAACAGAGAGCACTGAGAGAAGGTAGTGATTATTAAAGGCTCAGGATCTAAATTCTACCTGTCTCTACACCCCTTCCCAGCTGTCGATTTGACCCCGTTTGTGAATGCCGACCTCATTCTTCAACTTGCTCTGCCGTTTGTATACTCACCTTGAAAACTTGTTTCTGTGATGCGTTGAGCAGACACAGGGTGGCAGATTGCAGAGGTGGAAGCTGGTGGTCGGATATTTGCGGGCTGAATCTCCTTCAGTCCCATTCCCATTTCTGGTTGCGCAGAGGCCCTACTTCCTGTGTATGACGCGGAGCCATAGGATTGCGGGCAGGAGCCAAGTTCTCCATACAGTGAAGACCCCAGTGTGCCTTGGTTATAGTAATATACCTGGCTTCCTTCCTGGTAGGGAAGTGACAGGCGGCTATGCCCCTGATTTGTTCGTGGGCCTCCTGATGCAGCAGTTCCCTTGGCTCTGGCCCTGTCGTCAGCTGCCCCTAGGAGGACTCTGAGCCCTAGCTACTTCTCTGGTAGATTTGCCTATTCCCCCACTATAATCACACCTGAATAAGGCAACTCAAACCTTTCAGAGATGTGTCGTGAACCTCTTGTTTTCTGAAATACCTATCTGGTGGTTGTGAGACTTAAGGCCAACCTCCCCGAGAGACTTTGTTTCTATTTCTCCTAGTAAACCTAGACTCATCTCCTGTCACCTTCAACTCTACTCCAATTGTGTTCTTTCAACCCAGACCCCTGACCCTGCTTTTTACTTCTGCCATTTCATCCTCACTCCTGCTTCCTTTCCTAAATCCATACGTCTCTTTTGGCCTTCCTAGCCCTGGGCCAAGTTCCTTCCTCTTTCCTCAGTTTTTACCCCTTTCCTTCATTCTCCCATCCAACTTTCAGGCCTTCCTTTCTCACGCCCCAGTTAGCAGCATCTCAAAATTCGAAAGGTTTATTACTCATCTATTAATTCTATTCCATTTACTTATTCGGTTCTATACCTATCTTACCTATGTATGGAAGAACCGCTGGTAGCCAAGGTGGCAGCAAGAATCCTAGCAGCTGTCACCTGACGTATCCGTAGTAGTCAGCAATTTCCATTTCTTTGTCCCTCTGGGTGAAAAATTGCAGCTTCCCCGAAGAGGTGTATCTGGCAGCATTCTCCCGTTGTTGTTGAGCCCGCCTCTTCATGGCCTCTCGCTCTGGCCTCTGCTCTTGTTCGATGGGCTTTGACATGACTGGCTCAGGCACGTTGGGTTCCCTCCATGGAACTCGTTGCTTGCTGAAGTCTTGGAGTAGAAGTTGGGTTTGGAGCTTGGGTGGGGACTGGCGCTTAGTCACAGCAGGGGGAACAGGCTCGCGCTGGAGAGAAGCGCCAGATGAAGTTTTGTAGGGTGCAGGCCTAGGAGCAGCAGGCTGAGGGACACGAGGCTGGGTATGGTTGGTCCAAGCCGGTTGGGTTGGGTTGGCCACAGTTGGCTGAGCTGGTTTGGCGGGACCTGGCAAAGAGGCAGGAGCTGGCTGGGATGAATTGACTGCAGCAGGTTGAGCTGAGTCAGTAGAACCAGGCTGGGCACGGTAAGCCACAGCAGGCCGATGTGAGGCCAGAGACTGTGGCCTCCGAGGAGCGGGTCGAGCTTGAGGCTTGTCCCAGGCAGAAAAAGGCAGAGGTATCAACTTGACCTTCCCAGGAGGAGGCCGCTCACACTGGGATGGAGATGGACACTCTGTTTCAGCACTGCTGTCTGGTTTCTGGGCTTGGACTTGCGTTTTCTCAGGCCTCTTACCCTCACGTGGGGTATGCCGCCGTGGCTGGATCGCTGGGGGTGGCTGGGGG